>NC_089174.1:48579596-48879596 GCF_009819655.1 Sylvia atricapilla | reverse complement strand
AGTTTTCTTCGTTGCAGAGACTGGCTGAATCAATACTGCATTACAGGAGCAGTGCTGCTAGTAAAGATTATCTTTCTTACTAGGTCCTGTTGTCATTGTAACTAAGAAATTTTGAAAGGCTGTGGTGAACAGCAGGAGCTGAAATACAGCTCAAAGCTACTAGTACAGGGAAGATAATCTTCTCAAGATTTAACCTCATCTTCGAACACCTGCAAGACCTGAATTATATAAGCCCTACTATCTGGATTTTTTTTTTCAGTTAGCCTTTTCGCTTAAACTTTGGCCCATTACTAGTGTAATAGGTGCATGTAGAGGTGCATAACAGTTCCAGCTCTATGCAAACCACTCCATAGAAAGCATGTGAAGAGACTACTTTAATGGAAGACTCAAATTTTCAAGGGAAAACTGGGAAATTTCTACTATGCTCAAGCAAATTTAACCAAATAAAAGCATTGCCTAACTAATGTTTGAATAGCATATAAATTAAACTATGAAAGATTCTCGTCACTCATTTTAATTGCTAAAATGCATCATGAGAGTTAAATTAGATGAAGAAGAACCCTTGGAAGGATGTTAATATCTCTCATGGGCATTTCTAATAGCTAAGAATACAACAGCAATTGCTCTTAAACCTCTCAGAGGAACAAAGGTCAGATAGACATACAACAAATAATCTCATTTTGTGTGTGTAAGATCTTAAACATGGCACAGATATGCACTTCCGGAAACGGGTAAAATTACCTGTAATAGAAACCTCCACTTTACATTTCCTTTCAGCTGGAGTAGAAGGCTGCAGCTCAAACACTGCTCTAATGACAGCCTAAGAAACAATAGTAATATATTTTTATTTGATGGATATCTCCAGTGGCAAAATCCAACTGATTCTATTATTACTAGCTAAATAAGGTGCTGTGTGGACCCTTTATTCTTTATAGCCATCCAGTTCTTAAGATAAAAGGTAATAGAAAGGTAATGAATATTGAAACCACTTCAAAAGATACAAGTAACATAAAATGCAAAAATGCAGTAGTGAAGATTAAACAGAAATTTCTAGAAATACTTAACAGGACATAATAGTTAACAGTTTACAGGACATTCATTGTGCATGGCCAAACAGAGACAGAATCTATAAAAAAGAACATTATTATTACTTTAAAGACTCTGAACAACATTGGATATGATTAATACTTATAATAGGATCACTTTGAAAAGAAACCATCATATAGATCTGTGAGTTCAGCCATAAAAGAAAAACAATCAATAATTACATTCTGCGTGGGTGATTAAACGTGGATGGAAGAAGATCCTCCTTGGTTATACAATAAGAAGAACTTCTGATTTTTGTAAAAGGGTCAGTCACTCATCCTAAGTCATAATTCAGCCAAATAAGAATGACCAGCCAAAGTGTTCTCATCTACATATATATATATATTTAATATGAGCGTGGTGTCTACACATAAAAGTATGACTGTAGGAACAAATGTGGAAGTAAATATGCATCAAGCTGTAAAGTGCTATCATATTCTGTAGCATGGTTGCTGAAATCCATACAAAAACAAACCATGTTTTTTTACATTTAAATGCAAATGCTAAGATCACAAAGGAAATTTATTGTCTACTGACTTGTGAAGGAATGATATTCATTACAAACAAGGGAGAAAAATTATAAATTGCAAAGCTTGGAAATCTCACATTTGCAAAGCATTACAATTCTGTCTTACCATTTACAACAGTGAGTAATCTGAATCATGATGTCCACATCTGCTTTATGAGTTTCAGAGCCTATTTTGTCTAATTGTTTTTCTATTCCTTACATCAGCTGTCCTAGCTGAAATGGTTTAGAGCTCCAGCAGCTCTCAAGGCATTGTCTGAATGACAGTCTTAAGCTTAAGTTTAAGAAAGCCTAAGCTGAATTTACCAAAAATCCCATATACAGGTATTTTTCTTCTTCATAAGCAAGATATCATAGCAGGTGTTTTCAATTGCCTTGCATTCATGGAGATTCAGGAAAAGTACTTGCTGGTTAACTTCAGGAATGCTGTATGGTGTAAGGGAATCATGGGTTAAACATAACAGCATGGCCCACACATTCCAGGAATGCCAAGATGTGTGAACTGGATAAGTGTTTGTATACATGCTATTGTTTTGACATGGATGTGTTACTCAGGGCCTTTTCACAGTGCACAGGAGTACCTGAAAACATACTTTCATGAGAAGACTATGCTTGGAGTTTTTTACAGTTCCTAGGGTTGTGTCACTGTTCAGGAGCTCCATTATGTGGAGGACACCACTGCTGTAACCCATGTGGGAGTGCAGAATATTTACAGAATGAGCTATAGGAACAAGACAGGAAAACAGTACAGGAATGGAGAAAGCCTCTACAGAACTGCAGTGGGCTGCGACCGAGGGAAGCTCCAGGCAATAAGTGGATCTGGCTGCTGTGTTGCTCACGTCTACTTCAAGACATGCTCTTACCCTACCAAAAAAACCCCTTACCAAAGATGTCTGGTCAGGACTGGGAAATTCTTCATCTCTTCCTAAGTCTGCTTCAGATTCACTGTGCAATAGCTGGAGGTCCTCTTATCAATCTGTGCACCAGGTTCATATCCACACTTCAGGGATCAAGTTTCCATAATGCACAGAGACATTACAAAGAAAAGCTCATGAGTATTTCTGAGACCATCAAATACTGCAGTTACGAATTTTCTAGCAATCAAAACACAAGACTGGGGTTTCCATCTGCAGACCCAGTTGAGTATAAGACCTGTAATGCACCTCATCTAGGCAACTGCTAAGAAAATATTTGAAAGTATCCAAGGCCTTGAAGAGTGTATTTCTATTGTTTTATATACTTTTTGGGTTTTGCATATAGTGGCATTCAGGTTTAAGGGCTGATAACAACAAGAAAATAGCATGTATTTTATGCTGGATTAATTTATACTGTTGAAACAAATTTTTCACTGTTTCTGAGATACTGTCTCATCTCATGCTTTCCCATTTCTCAGAAGAACATTTGCTTTTGTCAGGAGTCAAAACAGAAGGACAAAAAATGAGGAGAGATTATACCATAAATGGTATATCAGAATAGATTACTTGCACAACACTGGAATCAACAAGCTAAGAGATTGGAATTGTAAGCCCCTCATCACCAGAAGAACCTTCAGCATAATGGCAACTGGTAATCATGCATCCTGTGTGAATTAAATTGCTTTATGCATAGACACTGTGTAAGCCAGTTGGGAAGCCTTAAATATGGGACCAAAGCTAAAAGCCATAAGGTGAAAGTGACAGTAAGCAACTCAAATTCTCCTGTGAACTTTATGCCATCCTTAACTACCACTGAGATACGGGTAATGCATTATCTGCCCCACTTATGTGTCTCAGAAAAATATGGATCAAATGTAGCACCACTCTTCTGGAACTCTCCTTCATCCTTTCTTAGTCACTCTTCAGCTCTTATGTTTGAGACACTATTCTAATTTTCTTTTTCAAAATGTAATTGCATCAAATGCAAGACAAGTATTGAATTTAAAAATTATGTAGTTAGATTACCTCTTAGGGAAACAGGTTCTGTATCTGGAATCAACAGGGAATCCTACACTTGAAGATGCAGTAAAGTTTCATGTTGTTGTAAACTGTGACAGACTTCTTTAGTACTTAAAACTAGCACAGTTTTAAGTAACTACAATAAGAAACTACTTAAACTGTACTAGTTTTAGGTAGTTTCTAATTGTAGTTACTGCTTGTTTACTCAAAGTCTCCCTTTCAAACCCCTCTGATGGTGAGAAATACCAACAATCTGGGCCCCAGACTATTTGTCTAATTTGTATATAAGTTCTCTACCCTGAAATGTGGAGTTGTTCAACAGAAAAGGCCTTCAATGTGTTTGTCGCTGGCTTGGCTTTATCAAAAAAATTTAAAAGAATTTACAAATTAAACTTTGACCCTCCCTTCTCACACTTTGCCTCTTTTCTCCTTTTCTACTGAATGGAAATGGGTGCAAAATGAAACTTTATTTTAAAACTCCAAATACTGCATTTGAAATGCATAGATATCTTAGAATATTATTTTCATATTCAGCTTTAACTAGATTTTTGCATGTCTTTTGTGATGTGAAGCCAAGCTGTATATAATATCTTGTGCAAAAAATTCTCATGTTGAAAGACAATTTTTTTGCACTCAGTCATCATTTATTAAAACCCTTTCTGAAACAAGTACAGAAACTTCACATCTACTACAGACCTTGCTACCTTATCATTTAATGATTGGGATAATACAATTCAGATGCTTTTCAGGTTGAAAACCCATAGCAACTGACTCCTATGCTTTCATGTGGTTTAGATTTTTTTAAAAGGAAAATAAAAGAGAAAAATACAAGGGAAAAAAGGAAACTACTAGAAGTCACAGGGAAAAAGAGGAGCTTTTGTGATTTTTCTCTTCCTTTTTTAATTTATATTTTGAAATCCTGCTCGGGGGTTGATCCTTTTGCACTGGAAAAATACTAACCTGAAAAAACCCACTGCAGTATTCTATTATTTATAGTCAGACGGAGTTCACACACAGGAAAAGATTGCTTACGAAATCTGAATGTGCTTTCCTATCCTTTGGATAAATTAAAAATATATTCAAAGCAAACGCACTGTGGAGGTTGAGAGACAAAATTTCCAATGACTTGCACTCTTCCGATATCTGGTGATTCAAGCCTGGAACATGGGGAAAAGAAAGGGAGAAAGTGGCAAAGTTAAACACTCAGAACTTAAATCTTCTTTGTTAAACTCATCTGAGTGAACCAATATATTATACAAGCATTTTATGGTTTTTTACATGTAAACTAAAGGCACTAGAAATTAGGTCTCCCACTAACACAGAAATCAATCAATTGCAGTCTGTTTAGTGCAAAGGCAAGGAAGGTACTTGAGAAACAGTTTGAGTGACATGGCTTTGTGGTGGTACAACCTCCAAATAAAGCAAACTGTGGTTTATCTATTGTTGTCAGACACGGACACAATGCAGGCAAATCTCCTCAATTACTAAGTCAACTCTTCTTCCTGATGTTCTTACCAAACTACACACTAATACTTGTCACCTATTAGGTCACCAAAGTCTGTCTCCCAGCAACACGCAATACTTGCCTACAGATGTATCCCTACATCTGCTGATAAAGATTACACAGACAGAATTTTTCTAAGAAAATTAATTTTCCCCCTCTTTACACTATTCATGAGCCCTTTATCCAAAGTAGGCATTTATTGGGCATCAAAGACAAATCTCCAAGTATGCCAAAGAATGTCAGAAATTGGATTCTGTAGATTTTGTCCATGGCATCTGTAAAGTCTGATTGAAGACCGTACAAATAGCTAAGGCAGCATATAGGTAATAATAGGTTTCTGTAGGTTTTACCCTTCTTCCCTGCACCCTATATTTCTCTGTTCCCAAACACAGTGAAACAACTTAATGGAATGGTCAGAGGAAATACAACAGTTTCACTGCTTCATTGGGCTTTTTTTTTAACTTTTTCATTCAGATAAAGAAACACTTTCTTTAAAATTTGTGTTTATCTAAATCAAGTGTGAATCAAATCTCCTCACATTAAGTCAAGTGTGAAGATCATTAATCCTCTGTGTCTCTTTTTAGATACAGTGAAGGAAAATAGAACTTCCAAAGTGGAAGAAGATAAAGGAATTCCTCCAAATCATCTTATCCATATGCAATTCAGAATTCAGCTCTATTAATCTTTTAATGTGACTTTTAAAAATCACATGACTTTAATGTGACTTTTAAAAGTCACAATAACATGAAAACCATGTTATAAAACAGTGCTTCTTTATAAGTAATGCTGTTAAACTACCAACACATTTGCATTCGCATAAGACAAACAACCACAGAAGAGAGAGTGTTCTTCAACCAAAAACTTTTGAATGCATATTTTATTCTAGTATAGCATGAGATAACAAAGCAAGCTTTTTCCTTAATCAAGTTTTTTCCTAAAAATACATGGCTTTGAATGTGGAACATTTGAAAGAAAATCCTGATAGGATATAGAAAAAAAGTGCATTTTAAATATGCTACACATATTTACTGAAAATAAATGCCAAAACTTTTATAAGCACTTCTTTATAACCAGACAACCGTGGCCTGATACTAAAGCTAACAGTAAGAGTATATCAATGTATAGAAAGTAATAAGAAAATCTAGACCAAAATTTGCAGTGTCCATGGCAGGAATTTCAGGATAGAATTTTATTAGAAGCCATTAAATTGCCGCAGGTTTTAGCAGTAATCTAAGTTTGAAATACATTTATTTATTGACGAATTTGCCAGTGGATTACCTAACTATTATTTCCTCTCACATGTGAACTTAGGAAGGATGTGATTATCAAGCTTCCAGAAAAGAGCTCCAAAGGGGTTAATAAGCAGAAGTGATAGTTTAGAAAAAACCTTTTTTAAATTTAGATACAGAATAAGTGGGTACGGTTATGTGCCACTTTTGTGGGTTTCTTTTGGTTTGGTTTGGGGGGGTTTTTTGTGTTGACATTTCCCACATAAATTCTTTTGCATGTATACAGATATTTTACTGAATAACATTTGATACATATTTCCAGCAGATTTTAGGTTATCCCATATGTTTCAGAAAAAAAAATAAAATCTGTCAGAATTATAAAAATATTTTTGAATTAAGCTACCAAATTGTATTACAGCTACTTTCATTATTGCTGAAACTAGGATCTGCTGCAGTGTCCTGTGACCAGAGGAAGATGCAGTCAGTTCCTTATCTTAAATAATTGTTAGAATTAAAGTTTAAAATGAGCATCCCAAAACTTCAGCATACTATAGATTTCAAATAAGAACTAGTTCAAAGAGGAAAAAAAAAAAAAAAAAAAAAAAAACACCAAAGGAAAAGAAAATAACAACAAACAACCGCTGGAGAATAACCTTCTCACTTCTCCGTAAATACCAGAAATCCACATGTAACTACCTATTTAAGAACAGCTAACTGAGTGATAGTTGCTTGCATGCAAGCATAATTTACCGAGGAACAGCACCCACATTGCTAATCTGCCTTGTGAATGCTTATCATTAAGAGCTGATTTGAGATTTTCTGCCCAGGTGCGTTCCGTAGTTGTTACTAATAAGTGAACGGATTTTGAATTAATGTCTCTGAGACTGAAAAGCACCTAAGGTAATCTTCTAACCTAGCAATGCTAAAACCAAAGCTGTGAAAATGTGTGAATAAAAGTCCATGCATACAGCTGGTGGCCAGTCACTGAGAGTGTCCCCAGAGATCAGTCTTGGGTCCAGTCCTACGTAACATCTTTGTTGATGAACTGGATGATGGGATCAAGTCTGCCATTAGCAAATTTGCAGATAGCACCAAGTTGGGGAGGAGTGTCTATCTACTGAAAGGTAAGAGGCCTCTGCACAGAGATCTGAACTGGCTGGATAGATGGTTCAAATCCAACAATATAAGGTGTAAGAAGGCCTGGGTCCTGAGCTTTGGCCACAATAACCCATTGTAGGTGTGACAGTGGCTGGACAGTGCCCAGGCAGAAAGGGACCTGGGGGTGCTGGTGACAGCAGCTGAACATGAGCCAGCTGTGTGCCCTGGTGGCCAAGAGGGCCAATGGCATCCTGGTCTGGATCAGGAACAGTGTGGCCAGCAGGAGCAGGGAGGTCATTCTTCCCCTGTAACCAGCAGTGGCGAGGGTACAACTTGAGTAGTCTGTGTCCAGGAGAAAATTACTTATCATCCAGTAAGTAATGCCTTCAGCAGGCTATTGCTGGATGAAGTTCAATTGTTTTGAAAATCTGCTTATTTGCCTTTCTTGTTTTCTCTTTGTTTGTGTACATTTTTCTCTTCATGTTTCTTCAGTGATGTTTTGAATTATGTTATTGTTTTGAAAGACACTTCAGCAAAAAGTAAAACACCATCTGCCAAAAGCTGTTGTTTCTGTTATTTGGTTTACAATTGTATAGCACCATGCTGAGAAGGGACTCTTTCCTGTTCCTAGGAAAGTTTTGCCTCTTGCAAATTTGCAGTCTTTTAGATAGCTATTGGCTGTTTTTTCTTCCAGATGACATAAGTGCAAACACCTCTTCTTATTTTTCCTTTTCTTTCTTACTTACAGACCACTTCTTACATGGCCTTTTTAACTTGTTAACTTGTGAATTTGTACAGATCAGTGTACAAGTTGCTTCCTCCCTATTTTCCTCCATTTTGTATTAAAGGTGACAGTTTTCTGTCATACAGAAACACTTTGTACTTTGTTTAGCAAATGTCATCCATGGATTTTTGGGGCATTTCTTCATTTAATATTTTTTCTGTGAATGGCACCCAAAGCCTTTGCAATTCTCTACTACTTCTGATGTGGATGTCTTTTAAGGAAATAAAGAAAATGTGCAAGTTGGAAAGATTAAAGATCACTATTTCTTCATTTCAGATGGATAGCAATGTATTGATAGTTTTCTCAAGTATAGTTTTTCCCCCATCCATCAATTTTACAGCAATTTCATTCAAATCATGCATTTTCATGTTAGACAAAATTTTTACTTGAGTAAATAATACATGTATCTTATCAAATATTTTTTTCTTATTAGTTAACTCTTACAGCTATTCTGTAAGAGAAGAAAACAGTTTGGTTACAGAGGATTTATCTTGACAAATCCATGCTGTAGGTTTCTTGCCACCTCCTTATTCTCCAGATTTACGTCATAAGAAGAAAGACTGTTAATATTGCCACTATTAGATTTTGGATTCATTCTTTGAGTGAACTCTCTATGAGAGCTCTCCTTGGTCCATATTCCTCTCATCACAAGCTTACATTCCACATTTCATAGGACTAGCTCATATATCTGCTGCTTACTGATTAAAATTACATGATCTTATGATTCTGTACCTTAAAAAGAAGGGTAATATACTTTTTAGTTCCTAACAAATGTTTGATAAAATCTAAAAAAAACGGTTTTATAATCAATTCAAGGTTTTCCTTTGGAACTACAAATGTGATAGTTACTCTAGAGGACAGAATATATCATTCAAAAAGGAGAATTTGGGGAGTTTTTTGTTTATTTGCTGTCCGATTAATAAAACGAGACCTGATATTTGCACTTAAATTATTTCTGTGATGGAGTTTAGCATCATACAGTGAGAGATATTTGACAAGGTGCAGCTCAGATGCCAGCATTCAAATCTCCTTGTGGTACATGGTTAGTTTTCTCTGTCTTACCAACACAGCAATTCTTCTTGTGCAATCATAAACTTAACATGCAAGAATTATTTAAGAACAAACTCAATGTAGAAAGTTTCATTCTTCTGTTGTATTTTTCACCTTTTGTATGAGCAAAGGTGAAATGGTAACAAATTTATACACAAGCAGGCACATGTTTCCAATGATGATTCTCATTTTCAGCATTTGTTCACAACCTTGTCCATGACTTCTTTGCTTCACTCCCTGTTAATATAGCACAGTAGATAGATTTTTTTTAAGTAACTCTTTCTTACTATTGGAAATAAACAACACTGCATACATGACATATTACCCCAACTAGTCTATTACCTGCAGTACCATTTACAGCACCTGAGCAACATTAGATGATTGAATGTAACAGATACAGTTAATTGAGTGTTGAAAGATTTAACACCTGTATTCTAGAGACTGTAGTTGGTGATGGCATTTGACAGTATATTGGCAGTTTGAACTCATTAAGCACAACTGTTTGTATCACACATTTCTCTTGGCATCTAGCTGTCACATCACCAGAACTGGTCCCTACTGGAGAAGAAAACATCTTCATCATATAGACATGAAGCACAAAGGTAGCACCTTAATCAGTCCCTTTGATGTGTGACTATTATTATAAAGACTATCATCTTTACTTGGGTAAATCATCAAGATCCACCCAGAATAAAATCCTTACGATTTGTGTGGCATCTTCTATTCTGTAAGTAACCTGAACAGCCAGTACTATTAAAGTGTATTATTAAAGCTTAAAGGAATATTTCTCAAGCAGGTCTCAGAACTTTCTACATATCACAATAAAAAAAAAAAGTGAAATCTGAGGAGAGTAGAGAGGGACAGGAAAAAGTCATATTGACTCTGAATATCTGCCATTCATGGCATTAAAATTGTGCATCGAAAAACAAACTATCTAATAAACTGTACAGAAATGGAAAGTTCCTCTTTATTTTCTCTTCAATGCTCAGCGTTCATATTAGTGAAAACTTTGTTTGAATATGGACCTAATAGGAAACAGATGAGGGTTTTCATACCTGGCCTGATTTAATAAAAAGTCTGATTTTTATGTCATATTAGGCCAATTTTGAAAGCCATTCAAAAAGATTATATTTTGGGGTTTTTAATGCCTCCTGGATTATGGCCATAATGCTTTTGCAAATGATTCAGACTGAATTGGTTAATTTTTCAGGTTAATTTTTCAGGTTAATTTTTAGTTTCCATGTCCACCTCAAGGTTTTTAGTGGATCCGGTATCATGCACAAAAGAATTTGAAGAAGCTGAGAAATCATTTCATTTTAGTTAATTATCATGAGGATCACCCACTATATTTTCATTAGGTCAAGGAACCTATTTATCAGTCCAAAGAACAAAATTCCTATATATCGTTTCAAGACTGGTTGGTGAACCACCAATTGGTGTTTCAGTCTTTCTTCCTTAATCAGTACCTGAGAACTTGGAGAGACATTTAGAATAACAATGTTCTGAAAATACAATGAAAAGAGAAAATTAGTCCATCTGTCAGTCTGAAGCATGAGAATTGTTCCTCTTCAAAAAGTACTTGAGAAATATTGTGACAAGGATTGCTTTCTGAGGATTGAAATAGTAATCATGTCCTCTTAGAACTAGAGTAATCATATTCTTCTCTAAAGAGCTTCTCATTGAAGTCTTTTATTATTAATCATGTATTATTTGTATATTCTTCTGCAAAAAGGAATTATATGCTACAAGGAAACATGGAAATTAAGGTAAGTTTTGTATTATATATCTATTTTTAACATAGATGATTCCTTTTAAAGGCTTAAGTTACCACCTCTGCTCTTCCTGATCCTAACAGTTTTTTCCCAAGCAATGTTCACATCCATGGTTAAAACTGTACTGTTACTACTCATTATAATAGCATTTAGCAGCTAGGTCAGAACCTCTTGCATCCCACATGATGCAAGTCCATTCTTAGATATATGACTGTGCATGAGACTGAATAGCCAGTTTCAGCAAGGCAAGGGACCATGTAGACTCATCCTCTTATCTTCATTCTGGCCTCTCTGCATAGCATTAGCATTACTAGATTTTATTTTTCAGTTTCTGTAGATACACATTGAACCTTGTTTGCTTAATCAACATTAATCACATCTGTCAGCAACTAGTTATTTAAAAAGTATTTATGAAGAGCCTTTTCTCTCATCTTTTGTTTTCACCTTCATTTTCATCAACTGGCTGAATTTCATTCCTTTTAATGTGGAGGACAGAAGAGATGAAGCTAAATACATAAATGCTATCAGGCAATGCTGTCACCATCTTCTTTGGAAAATAAGCAGTAGCAGAATTCTATTTTATTGTTGACATATTTTAGTAAAACTAACAAATGTTCGTTATTGATTACATGACTTCAATCTTTCTCAGCCTTTAACAAAAGGAAAAACTAAACAGATCCACTACTGGGATCTAGAAAACAGCAGAAAGGATAAATGTTGAAAAAATCTGTTAGCCTAAAGGACAGAAAAACCTTTGCAAATCACTTTACACCTTTCAAACTTAATGTTCTTAAACAATAATTCTTTCTTAGAAACACTTTCTCACCTAGCTGTAGAAGTATTATATGTTGTAAAGAAGTTGATCTGCTCCAATATATATCTTAAGTGCTCACAGCTAGCACTTTAGAGTCCTTCTAGTCACATGGAAAAAATTTTGTTCTAACATTATTTTCCATAACTAATGTGGTTATCAAATATTAAAGTAGCCCTGAATCAAAAATACTTCCTTCATGTTGGAAGAATGAAATCCATTAGAAGAACTGCTAAGTAGCCTGTCTAACAGGAAACATCTGTCAAAATAATGTGTGTGCTCATTGTTATTGCCCACTCTGTGCCCTTTCTTATTTGTTCTATATTGTTCCTAATTACCCATCTTGGAAGCAATTTATTGACAAGGGCTTACTGATTTTTCTATCTTTATGCATTTGGAAGAGCAAAGACAACATTTTGCTAATTTTGGACCTTTGTTTTTGTTCTCACAAAATAACTATGTTAAAAGAACATATTGAGGCTATAAAATTGGAAATTCCCATTGAAATCTGACAAATAAAAAGAAAATGGAAAGCTGTATCCCCTACAGAAGATTTTGTGTCTTGTAGTAGCAGTAACAGTACTGTTATATAACACTGAACACACAAGATAGCCTTCCTTACTCTGTTCTAAGAGCTGTTGAACTCCTTTGCCAGCAGGTTTTGAATCTTGAAGGAGTATTTAGGCCATTTAGTCTGGATTAGCAAACTGAATATTTCAATCAAAATACCTGAAGTATTGCAAAATGAAAATATTGAAAAGAGTGTCTAGTAACAGGTCAAGTAATATTAATATTAACTTATTTTTCAGTAAATGGTTGTTAAATGCTAGTGCACTTTGAAAGTCAAGTAAAATGACAGGTAATGGCACTTCACAATTATCCAGTAATCTCATCACAGTCATTAGTGAAGTATACTCCACCTTATGCCTGGAAATGAGAAAATTTTCTCAACTTAATGCTAAGGCATTGTGGCACAAAAGATTGCAAAGAAGTTTTCTGACAAAGGTGGAAACAGCTCAGATAGCCTTACTCAGTACTTGAACCACAAGAGACTATTCCCTTAACAAAAACACAAGGCTAGATATTCACAAAAAAGATCTAGAAAGCCAATCTAAGAAACAGAAATAAATCTGAAGTGATGAAAATTGATAAGAGTTTTACAGCTTGTGTTTGACATGCTAACTGGAGCAAGGAAAATTGAAAGAATGGAGACTTGTAGAAAAACTAAGTGTATAGGACTGCTGACAATTCCTACAGGTAAGAAGAAAGAAGTACCATAGGGAGTCAGGAGAAATACTAGTTATTGATGAAGAAAATTGTTCAAGGAATACAGTATAAGGAACACTGTCAGAAGAACTTCCACCAGAGACTGAGGGAGCATAAATGAAGTATGTCTAATAACTGAAGTAATGTCAGTTGCATACAGACTCTGCTGTCATGCAGGGACAGATCATCACCAATGCATATACAGAAAGCTCCAGGTAGTCCTGTTTAGCTAACCTGTTCCATGAGACTGGTAATCTCCCTTCTACAGAGTTATTGAGTGATAAGTCAGTAAGGTGTCTGAGCAATGCTGCTGTAGCTCAGAGAGGAAAGGCTTTTCATTGAGGAAGAGTTCTGGCACTAGTATCACAAACCACCATCTGTAAGTTGGATATCACCTAAAACACTTCAGTAGTGAGTTTTCCCTTAAATGGATAAGTGGCAAAATTACAGATATGCCTATAATTAGCAACAGCTTCCTGCAATCAATAGAAATCCAGGGGTGAAAAAAAGTGTGCAAGAAGGTTTAAGCTTTAGTTTAGGGTTTTCCATGAATAGCCTGTATCCTTTTTGGTAAGAGTGGAAATTTTAACATCCAAGGTCAAGCTCTTTCACATCACTGCAGTAGAATAGTAGCAATTATTTTAAAATCAGAAGACTCTAATCATAAACAAAACAGACTAATAAACCTGACCTTTAAGCTCCAAATTATGTAGCTTTACAAGAATTACTACAAAGAACATTTCTTCATACTTGGAAAAACACAATCTACAGGAAATAATATATGATTAAAACATAAATTTTCATTAAATAAAAGAGATATATTTTTCTCCATTTGCACTAATCAAATAATTTGCTACTATGAGAGCACTTTTGTCCTCTTTCAAAAAGCAAGAATCCAGTTAATGACGCACAAATAAAACCCTGGGTGGGAAAGCTTAAAAAAAATGCTGCAGACTGAGTTTGATCTATGAACAGGAAGATCAAGAGAGTTTTCATTTCAGAGTATTTGAGTACACTTCTGTAGTGTCTACAGGAGAAATTTAGCACTACATATGTTTAACCCAAAATTAAAATTAACCCTGTGTATTCTGCTGATCTCCACTTCATTTTTGATAAACCCTTTATGATGGGTGGCTCACAGTAGCTGCCCAGCACACACCTGATACCTCAGGCTACAAGTTGGGTGTTAAACGAGATAAAGAAAAAGAGGTAAACCCTGCCAGGTAGGGTAAGGTTTCCTTGGTTTTTTTCTTCCCAGGCAACTGCCTCCAGAGAAGCACCAGCTCAGTCCCACCCATCCTGAGAGGGTCATCTCTGCCAATGGGCCATAATGAACTGAAAAGTACAAGCTGAGTAAACAGATGCAATCATCATCAAAGACTTAAAAAAATATCCTATGACTCACAGGATTGTCCCAATCCATTGTGAAACTCCCTGCCTTCAGGAAAGGCACTGAGGATTCCCCCCTGAACCTGAGCAGATAAAACTGGGTACTTGGGACATCACCATGCTAACTATCTGGTTTAAACTCAGAAGAGCAAAAAAAATTTGAAAAAATATCTCTGTATAAAACAGAAAGAACTTTGAAGGTTCAAAATATACCCAAAAAATGTGATTAAAAGCAAATTAAGTTTAATGTTGTTAATAGTAAAAGAGGCTGTTATATATGTTGCCTAATTAGCCAATTAAAAAAAAAAGAAATTAAATGTAGCAGCAATTTTAATTTCAGCAGCTTAAAATTTATAATGCTTTTGCTAATAGTAAATAATACATTGGTTCCAATAATGACAATGTTGCATAAGCAAATAGACCACGGGGTACGGAGCAGGACCTTGGAATCCCACCTCACCCACAAGACAAGATAACTCAAATTAACCCTTTTATAATGTCTGTCACCACCCATCTCCTCCTATTTTCAATTCATCAAATCTACATCACTGCCCTCATCACCACATTTACTATGCATGCTCTACCATCCCTTTTAGGGGGTCTTCACCACTTTTGAGGTTGCCAGAGTAAGGCTCCTCATCTTCCTCACCTGTCCTTTCTGTAACCTTTCCAATCACATGTGCGTATTAAGCTTATATTGTGCATGCAAATACCATGTTTGAACATTAAAGCAATAAATCTCATATAAATAACAATGTTCCTGGAGTTCCCCCAAATTCTCCTATCTTCCAGATAAATTTAGTTACCCCTATCTTAGTTCCTTCCTGTCTTCTATTCTCTACTGAACATCTGCAAGAGAAAGGGGGCAACCACCCCCTCCCTCTCCACCTTTGGCATTGCTTTTTTAGCTACCATTTTATTATTCTAAAATATTGATTACTGTTTCAATTTTGTCAGCATGAATCATACCTATTGTTAAAAACGGGCCAGGAGACTTGCTCCTTTGAAAAGCCTTTATTAGTCAGCTCTTTCAAGGGGGAACTCAAGGGGTCGCCTGCGCCGTCGCTGCTCCTGTCGCCGCCCTCGCTCCTGTCGCCGCTGAGGATCAGGTGTCAGTCGGACCTTCTGCTCTCGCCGCAGCAGAGTCGGGAGGCTCCGATCTCGCGGGAATTCCCGGCAACCCAACTGGGCTCGTGTGGTCTAGGGGGGTCACTTCTTCCCAGTCTCTTTGTGGTCGTGGCGAGGCGGCAGAAGCAGAATTCAGTCCTTAGGTAGCTGAGGGTCTTCTCGTTGTTGTAGTGTTTCCCTTTTTATCTGGATTTTGTGCTGGGTCCCGGCTTTTGGGTCCGCTTGCCGGCAACTGCACTTCGGTTTGGAGCGGTGCACCATGGAAGTCCTTGGATTTTCCTATTAGGCGGGGCCGGCAGTTCGAGGAGCCGGCGGGGAACGGTGACAGCCTAGCCCGACGGAAGGGGAAGGGAACCCGGGGTTTTAGAGGGGGTATACAACTTGGAATAAGGTTTTGAGGGTACAAATTTTGGTACAAACAGCATAACTTCCTTAACAGACAGGTTACAACTGGCATAACATTTTAAACAGCATAACTTTCTTAACAAATGACAGACTGTGTCAAAAAAAGGGAATTTCTTACATTTCATTCATTTCAGTCCCCCCTCTATTTCTTTGATCGGGCCTTTGCCCGCATCAATTGGCAGTTTTTGATTCATGGGAATATCTTTTATTTAGTTCTTCAGTTTGAGGTTTTAACTAAAGTAAAACTATTCTCTTATAGGGCACTTTCCAGTTAGGCGCTGCTTAAATTTGCAGCATTTCATGCAATCTAATACTGCTTTATATCAAAACACGTGGGATTTACATGAGTGTGAACTCTTATAAGGGACTGCAGGTTCTCCCCGTCATAGATGGGATGGTGTGTAGTTCTCCCAAGAGTCCAGTATGAACCATTGTCTCGATCTCACCTGGTCTTGCCTCTTGGGTTGGGGAAGTGGGACAATAGCTCTTAGAGCATGCTCTTTCGATGTGTTTGCTCAATAGGACTATGTTTTAGTCCTCCCAAGAGTCCAGTATGAACCATTGTCTCGATCTCACCTGGTCTTGCCTCTTGGGTTGGGGAAGGTATTTAGCTGGCCTTAAGGAGTTCTTTTCAGTGTATTCCCACTTCTTTTTCAGTTTTTGATTAGCCCTTCTGTGGTGTGCCCTATGAGAGATCTGTAATGACAGCTTAACACTTCATGGTATTTTAGAACAACTTACAGAGAACATTTTTAAATGACAGCTTTTGATAACAACTTGGAAAGATTTTGAACAACGGGTTTTTTTTTTTTGTTTGTTTTTTTTTTTTTTTTTTCTAATTGGGCTTTGGTTGTCTTTTGAAGGTTATTTAAGTGTGTCTGGGTTTCTAATGGTGGTCTATTTGGAGGGAGTCTTTGCTGGGGTATCAGAGTCACTGGGAAGTGGCAATGGTCTTTTTATTCGGGATAGTTGTGTATGGTGAAGCCCTTATGTCTGACCTTGGTCGAACTCAGATTTTCAAGAGTGCTAGGGGCAAACATTTTAGCCAATTCATTCCAGTTTTTGTTATTAATTTAGTTAATACATTTTTGAAGGTTTTATTTATTCTTTCAATTCTTCTTGAGCTTTGAGGATGCCAGGGTGTATGTAACTGCCATTTCATTTCTAAGGCTTTAACAATATCATGCAGGACTTGTGCTACAAAGTGGGGGCCTCTGTCTGAAACGATGTTATTTATCAGTCTATATCGGGGAATGATGTGTTCTAGTAGTATCTTTATTACTACTTGTGCTGTTTCCCTTTTTGTAGGGAAGGCTTCTACCCAATGCGTTAAGTGATCAACTATAACCAAAAGATGCTTATGTCCTTGTACTGGAGGCATTTCTGTGAAGTTTGTTACTTTTTGACAAATTAGGCATCCTTCAGTAACTGCTCTAGTCAGGTTATAGATTCCAACACATAGGTGTTCTCTCAGAAAATCATTACACAACTCTTGGGTGCCCCAGTGAGTTAAGTTGTGGATTTTTGCCAGCATTTTTCGAGCTATTGCTTTATTTAGGAATGTTCTTCCATCTGGGGTCAGCCATTCCCCCTGCTTCCCTTGGTGTAAACTTAACTTTTTTATTTCTTTTAATTCATTTTCATCATATATGGGTTCACTAACTTTGTTAGCTGGTACATCATTTAAAGTAAGAATTTTTATTGGTTCTCCCAGCCTTTGAGCTGCTAGTTTGGCTGCTTGATTAGCTACTTGGTTGCCCTTTCCTTCAAATGTGTCCTTTTTTTGATGTCCTTTGACATGTACAATTGCTATTTCTTGGGGCTTCACAAGAGATTCTAACACCAATTTAATTAATTCTTTATGTATCAGATTTTTCCTCTTTGAATTTAGGTTGCCTTTTTCTTCCCAGATTTTTTCAAATGTGTGTACTATTCCAAATGCATATCTTGAGTCTGTGTAGATTGTACCTTGATCTTGTTCTAATAAACCTAATCCCCTCTTGAGGGCATAGATTTCACAACACTGGGCAGACCAATGGGGGGACAGTTTTTCTTTTTTTATAACTTTTAAATTGTCCCTTTCTGTACCTTCGACTATTGCATAGCCTGATATTCTCTTTTCCTCTGTCATCCTAGATGATCTATCAATAAATAGCACCCTCCCACATGGTAGAGGTGTATCTTCAAGATCTTCCCTTACTTTTGTTTGTAAATCTATGATTTCCAGGCAATTGTGCTCTAAGTTTGGTGTGGGTTCCCCTGAGAGGATCTGGGCAGGATTTAGACTTTTTGATGTGATTAGCTCCAAATCACTGGTGCCGGTTAAAATCACTTCATATTTTAAAATTCTAGAGTCAGTCAGCCATTGTTGAGCCCTTTGGCTCAACACTGTCCTGAGATCATGGGGTGTGTGTGCAATGATTTTTCCCTGCAGTGTTAGTTTTTGTGCTTCCTTTACAAGAACAGCTGTGGCTGCTACAGCCTGGAGGCAAGCCGGCCACCCTCTTGCAACTGGATCCAAAGGTTTGGAAAGATATGCGACAGGCTTTTTGTGTCCTCCCCATTCTTGGGTTAATACTCCATAAGCTAATCCCCCTTCAGAGTTAATGAATAGGTCAAACTTTTTCTTAAGATCTGGGAGACTCAGGACAGGGGCTGAAGACAATTTTGTCTTTAGGTCTTTCAATTGTTCTTCATCCTTATCTGTCCATTTTACAGGTTCAGGTTGGACTAACTTCTCATAGAGAAATTTAACACTTTGGGAATATTTTTCTATCCATAGCTTGCAATAACCAAGTAGTCCTAATAATTTTCTTGTATTTTTTTTTGTGGTTGGAGCTGGGACTGAGAGCATACCTGAGATTCTCTCAGGGCTTAATTTCTTACACCCTTCCCCAATGAGGTGTCTGAAGCAGGTGACCCACGATTGTATAAACTGCAGTCTGTTCTTTGACACTTTGAGGCCTTTTTCCCCCAGAAAATTCAGTAGATTAATACTGGTTCCCTTCACTTTATCCTGCTTTTTCCCCAACATTAGGAGGTCATCTACATACTGCAGGATCTGCACACCGTTTTTAGGGATAAACTGTTTCAGTAACTCTTCTAGGGCTTGCCCGAAGAGGTTTGGGCCTTCAGTGGACCCCCGAGGAAGACGAGTCCATCTCAGGTGCTGCCCTCTCTTACTTTCAGGGCACTCCCACTCAAAAGCAAACCAATCTCGGCCCCCCCCTGCCAAAGGACAGGTCCAAAAAGCATCCCTTAGATCTATTACAGTAAACCAGGACTGGTTTCCAGGAATCCTGCTCAGGAGCGGGTAGGGGTTTTGTACCACCGGGTGCCTGGTAATTGTCTTTTTGTTCACTTCTCTTAGGTTTTGCACTGCCTTTTTTACAGCCAGAATAGGAGTGTTGTGGGGTGACATACAAGGTTTTAATATTCCTTCTGTGAGTAGATGGGTTATAATTTGGGTTAGTCCTTTTTTCCCTTCTAGAGAAATAGGATATTGCCTGACCCTTATAGGAGGTGTCTTTTCTTGTATTTTTATTTCTATAGGTGGGATATCTAAATATCCATATTTTCTCTCCTCAGCCCAGACCTCTGGCCTGACTTCCCCTAAGTCTCTAACAGTCAGCCTCATGATTTGTGGCACCATTCTTCTTTCTCTAGGAAGAATCCTTACTCCTAACTGAACTTGCAGGTCCTTTTCCAGCAGGTTACTGTCTACTTTGGGTAGATATATCGAATTAGTGACACATCTTTTGGAATTTTCTTTAATTTCTACATTTTTTATAACTGAAGCCTTGAAAGGCTCCCCTTCTGCTCCTAGGACTTCACATGTCTTTCTTCTAATCGCAATTTCAACTGGAAGTCGGTTAATACATGATTTATCTGCACCAGTATTCACTAAAAACTCAAACTCTTTATGTTGGGGACCTACTTCAATTTCAAAATTTACTATGGGCCCTTCTTGATGTTTCATGGGGTCCCCTAATGCATAGAGCCCATGACACCCCCAATCCTCCTTGACCTCCTTCCTCAATAATTTTTCTAATGCCTCTTGTTCTCTCATGACAGTCTTATCAAATGACATTTTTTTGCAATGTTTCTTAAAGTGTCCTATTTCTCCACAATAAAAACAGGCTCGGGTCTCTCCTGGTCTCTGAAGAGTATCCCAAGGTGGTGGGCTCCTTTTTTTTACCTTTCCTGGTAAACATTTTGTGTTTCTTTCACTCTTAGTATCCTTTCTGAGATCCTTTACACTTTCCCTGGCCACGGCTACCATAATCCTGGTTTTTGCCTTTGTTTTTTCTTTTTCTCTCCTAAGGTATACTCTTAGGGCTTCCCTTAATAATTCATTTATTTCTCGGTCTTGCCAGTCTTTCATCTTTTCAAGTTTTCTTTTGATATCTGGCCAGGATTTTGTGACAAACTGTAACTTTAATAATATCTGTCCCTCTGGGCTATCTGGATCCAAATTAGAATATTGCTGGAAATTCCATCTGAGCCTGCTCAGCCAGGCTGCTGGGGTTTCATCTTTCTCTTGCGTCCTGTTAAAAGCTAATTTGGTGTTGCTACTCTGAGAAACTGATTCTTTAATACCTCTTATCATTAGGTTTCTATAATCTTCCATATTTCTCCTCCCTTCTCCTCTGTTTGGGTCCCACCCTGGGTCAGCTATTGGCAACTTCTGGTCACCGGGAGGGCCCATTCGGTTTTCTCTTTCCCAGATGCGCATCCCTGCTGCCCTAACCAGCCGAACCTCGTCTGGATTGAAGAGTATATTTAAGATGGAGTTTAGTTTTCCCCATGTATAAATATTTGGGCCCAAAAACTGGTCAATCTGGTTGGCAATTCTCACTGGGTTTTCAATTAGATTCCCCAGCTCTTTCTTAAAACTTCTGACTTCTGACGCTGTTAAAGGTGTATTGACAAACCCTATTCCTCCAACTGCCCCACCCAATGGGACCTCTTTTAGGGGAAAGAGTTTGGTTTTTGACCTGGTGTTACTATAAGGTCCTTCTGGGGTTTTTATTGCCTGGCAGGACGCATTGTTAGTTGCCAGACCTAGCTCCCAGCTGTGAGGGGGTGCAGGGATTGTGGATGGTGAAGGAGAGGAGGTTAGACCAGTGTTAGGAAACGGCAGAGGGTAAGAGGGGTTATAAATTGGAGGGGGGTAAGCTGGGGAAGGAACAGGGATTACAGTTTGGGAAGGTGGGATATGATTTTCAAATGAGGTTGGAGGATTAGTAGGGATAGTTTGTAGCACTTCGGGATAAACTGGAGGAGGAGGCAAATGTTCTAAGGGGTCCCAATTATGGCTAGCTTCTTCTTGGTTCTCCTGCTTTTCATTCTTTTGTTTCCCTTGCTGTAACTTACATATTTTTGCTGTTTCATTTTTGACTACTTGTTTCTGCCAACAGATAGCATAGAGTATTTGTTCAGTACTTGAATCTCCTCGAGATTTCAAGTATTGAGTTAATTGTGAACACATCCAGGGGTCTCTAGTTCCACACCATGGCCATCTTTCAGGTAAATCTAGCTTAGGCCAAGCCTCTATGCAATAATGGATCATCTTGATCCTGTCCAAGCTTTTAGTGGCTTCATCAAACTCCCATAGCTCTAATATTTGTCCTAGTGGACTGTCCGATGGAATTTGTTTTATCTTTTTCTCTCTCTCTTCAACTGGCTCCACTCTACTTATGTATGCCCCCATTTTCAGTGGGTCTCAAATAAAAACTACGCTGTTCTTATTCTGACAGAAACTTTACTTCAGGGCAACCCAAAGCAAAATTACTTGTCTTTGTTTTAATTAAACTTCTTTAAGGTGCCCCTATACCTACACAAGTTTAAAGGCGTGCAGCCCAAATTTTAACTCTCACTCACTCTTTGAGCACTCGTAAGTAGCCCCAGGGACCCTCTCAGGGTTTGGGCACTACCCCTGCCAGTGCTCGGAATGCCCCACAGGTAGCCTGGTGACCCGCCCTTAGGGCCTCAGCCACTACCCCTTAGCCAGCACTCCTTTACTCCCCTGCACCCGGACAGCGTACCTCTTCTCTGGGCACCCCCGACCAGTTCTACCTCTCGAACCCGGAAAGCGTACCCAAGATACCCCCGACCAATGCAGACTTTTATCTCAGCACCCCGACAGCTACCCCAGCCAGTCTCCAAAGCACCCCGAAAGCAGCCTATCTTTGCTACCCCAGCCGGTACTCAGACGCTCTGGGCCGTAGCCTCAGCCAGTACTCTTTATCCCAGCACCCCGACAGCTACCCCAGCCAGTCTCCAAAGCACCCCGAAAGCAGCCTATCTTTGCTACCCCAGCCGGTGCTCAGACGCTCTGGGCCGTAGCCTCAGCCAGTGCTCCCTTTCTCTCTTACACCCCGGTAGTTACCCCAGCCAGTGCCAACTCACAAGCCCCGAAAGTAGCCTGGGCAACCCGCCCTTAGGGTTCCAGCCGCTACCCCAGCCAGCGCTAGTCTCCTGTGACACCCCGGGCTATAGCCTCAGCCAGTGTGGTGCGTGCCTCACTTACTTCTTTGACGTGCCACTTACTCTCTAAATTCCTCCGCACGTCCAGAGGGGGGCGCCTATGCCCCTGGAGACGCCTCAGTCACTCTCAGTTCACTCGCTTCCTGCTTTTCCCGGCCGGCCCCCTCGCGGGGGTACTCAGCAGTCCAAACTCGCTTGGGGGGTCCGAGCTGCCGGCCCCCACTCATTCACTCCACATCCGCTCGTCTCCACTCCCGCCACCGGTTATTCTTACCGATGCTCCCTCAGTGGCGTCCCGCGAGGCTGGCGAGCGACGTCCTCTGGTCCGGGATGTCCAGCTGTCCAGGAGGTCCGAGGTCGGGCTGCGCCTTCCCGTCCTGGTCCTCTTCTGGGCGTGGCTTAGATCCCGGCGAGCCCCCAAATTGTTAAAAACGGGCCAGGAGACCTGCTCCTTTGAAAAGCCTTTATTAGTCAGCTCTTTAAAGGGGGAACTCGAGGGGTCGCCTGCGCCGTCGCTGCTCCTGTCGCCGCCCTCGCTCCTGTCGCCGCTGAGGATCAGGTGTCAGTCGGACCTTCTGCTCTCGCCGCAGCAGAGTCGGGAGGCTCCGATCTCGCGGGAATTCCCGGCAACCCAACTGGGCTCGTGTGGTCTAGGGGGGTCACTTCTTCCCAGTCTCTTTGTGGTCGTGGCGAGGCGGCAGAAGCAGAATTCAGTCCTTAGGTAGCTGAGGGTCTTCTCGTTGTTGTAGTGTTTCCCTTTTTATCTGGATTTTGTGCTGGGTCCCGGCTTTTGGGTCCGCTTGCCGGCAACTGCACTTCGGTTTGGAGCGGTGCACCATGGAAGTCCTTGGATTTTCCTATTAGGCGGGGCCGGCAGTTCGAGGAGCCGGCGGGGAACGGTGACAGCCTAGCCCGACGGAAGGGGAAGGGAACCCGGGGTTTTAGAGGGGGTATACAACTTGGAATAAGGTTTTGAGGGTACAAATTTTGGTACAAACAGCATAACTTCCTTAACAGACAGGTTACAACTGGCATAACATTTTAAACAGCATAACTTTCTTAACAAATGACAGACTGTGTCAAAAAAAGGGAATTTCTTACATTTCATTCATTTCACCTATTTACCACAATGCAAAGAGAAAGACAGAGAAAAAGAAAAGAAGAAAATAAAGAAATACAAAAAGAGGTGTGTGTGGCAGGACAGGGGGAGAGTGACAGGGGTTAGGTGGAAGGAAGCATGTCTCCCATCCAGGGGTGCCCACGCTGCCTCGTGGCTCCCCTCCATCTCTGGTTTCTGGGTGGTGAGGGTCCCCCGTCGCTGCCAGCACACTTGGCAGGGTGCGGAGTTCCGCGGATTCATTCAGCTTTGGGCAGGGGAAGGCCCAGCGCCCGCCTTGCAGCCCGGGGTGACACTGTCCCTCGTAGCCCTGAGGAGCTGCTGCACCATCTGCAGTGCTCTGGGCGGGTCCGGCACCCTTCGGGGGCCTTCGGTGGCCACGGCACCCTCTGCTGTGGTGAGCTTTTCCCGGGAAAAGGCCCCGCGGCCGATCTCCTCTGCACAGGGAGCGGGGCGGCCGCGGAGCCTCTGAGCAGAGGCTTGTCCAGCGCACGGCCACAACCTCTCCTCCGCCGCCTTTGGAGCGAGGGGCTGTGCCAGCTGGGCAGCGGAGAGCCCTGGGGCGGTGGGCTCCTCCCGGAATGTGCTAAACTTGTGCGTTGGGAATGTCCCCAGCCCTGCATTGTTACTTTATCTCATCTTCCTTAGGGAACAATGTAAGGCCTCAGTCCGGACGCCTATCCAGGATGTGGTGGTCTTCTCTGCAGCTTTTGTAATACAGTTTGAAATTTTTAATGAAAATGTATATGTTATATTTCAGTCTCTGATGCACCACCACTGGAAGGATCGAGGCAAGGGCCAGACCTACCTACCATAGGAGGTCCTACAAGACCACTGCTTTCTACAGCAACCATCACTTCAACAGGACTGCAACCACCACTTGATAGAACTGTGACCACCACACTGACCAAAAGGATGCAGGCTGTACTCTGCTTAGTGTGTTTAAACCAGTTCTTCTGTGTATCATCACATTTATTGTTATCTTTCTATTAAATTTTACCTCTGACCTGAAATGTCTCTAAAAGTATTTGTGTGAGGTTAGTTTCTCTCATCAGTTTACTTTTGGACTAGTACAACCTCTTCATGGATTGCTTCAGAAAATCCTTGCACTCATTCTGTCCCACCAGAGTGGTGCTCCTTAAACCACCTCTCTACACTGCAGTTTACAGACCTACTTACTTATTTTTCTACCTTCACCATATGTTTTCTGAGCAGTCACCTTCCATCTGTACTCCTCCTTGACTGTGACTGTTTCTGTTTGTTGAGATAGGGTTAATAATGTCTGTGGCCACAAAGCTGGGAATAAACCCTCAGCTTCACTGCAACCAGGATGTTGCTTCCATTGTTCCAACCAAATCAAGTATAACTTTGCCTGGGTAATTGGTAGCTGAACGTGATTATTATCTCAAACCAGAATTGTGAGAATCACAAGGGAAGATATTTACCAAAATTCATGCTTGGATGTATACAATAGAACAATGGAGGTTAATGATTAACATAGAGTTGTGTAACAGAGGGGTATAATATTGGGGCCTTCTTGGACCCTCGTTGGAGTTGGATTTGGGTTTGTACCCCGCCTCCCAGAGCTCTTATCAATAAAGCACCCACGTAATCTCCCTGATTATGTGTATTCCTCGCTAACATGTTCATTCAGTGGATGAGCTACCTAGTAGGCCCTGTTATGGTCTTTGTTCCATTGGAGAAAGAAAGGCTTGTGTCTCTAACTTTCAAAAGAGTACAAATCTTAATGGAGCTTGCAATCCTGCACTTTATTTAAAAGCCTACTTTATTTTTTTAAAACAATGATGAAAAAAACCTTAAGATCCATCAATGGAAATACCTTGGAGAGAAGAGACTCATGTCAGTCAGCTGAGTTTCTAGTGGAGAAAGCACTTCTGACAAATGTCTTTGTGCATCCTCTGTGCAGACCTGCTCCAAGAAGTCCCAGGCTGCACCTAGACACAGAAAGCAACCGAGACATCTTTTCTAATGAATGTTCCCCATCAACATTTTGGAGCTAGCACGGTAAGGATGGGATCAGACTGCTGTTGGACATCTGTAGTTGCAAGAGCAGCCGTGCCAGCACAGATACACACGGTCTATGCAAGTAGATGGGAACATCCCTTAACTCTTACCTACAGATTTGTTTATGTCCCTAGCCTGTTCCCCATCTCTCTTCTGTCTCTGACAAAGCTGCATATCTGCCTAAGGCATCTTTTCATCCCTTAGGACTGTTTAAAATGTCACCTTGTTTTGCTGTGGAGTAGCAATCCATAAAGAGGGAAGAATTTGATAAAAAGATGGAAGAAGGCAACATTTTTCATTCTGCATTCAGGAGGAAAAAAAAGAAGTAATACTGATATGCAAATTCCTATGTAATGTCTGACATAATGCGCACAGATAGACAGTAGAAAATAAAATCACTGAGGAAATTGATAATTTATGCAACCCAGAGACTACTAACTATATAGAACATGAGAAAGAATTAAATCATAAACATTACTTTATAAAGAAAAAAATTATATGGTGGTGATTCAGGAGATATGATACCATGTTTCCTTTAGGAAATTTTCAGAGATTCATATTATTTCTACCAGAATATTTAAAAACACCTTTAAACTACACATGGTGGATGATTTTGCAAACTGAACGAATGAAATCTTCTAATGTTGTTTGCTAAATAAGTAATTTTAGAGCCTGCTTGATAAAGAAGCCAAGTTTCTGACTATTTTGCATAATGGACACAAGCTGCTTACTGTTCTCTAAATGAGACAGTGAAATTGCCTATTGTTCTGGAGAAATAATTTTTCAAAATCATTCTAACTTACATATTTTCTGGCTGAAAATATCGAATTTACTCATAGAACAGCTTTCAGAAAGCTGCAGAGAGTAAACGTATTTACCCACAGCTTCTGTATAATGATCCATACACAATTTAACCAATTGTTCATATTCCATATGTTATACACACACTAGGAGAGACTACATTTTGTCCCTTATCTTGCTGAAATTTTCATATAGAATAAACACCCTTTAAATATAGGACTCAAAGCTTCAAAGAAAAACTTTTTTCTTTTTTTCACAGTTTTCACTGTTTATAAAACCTCAAAATTTTAGATTCATGATATTTGAGTTAAAAGAATGCACGAAATTACATTTTTTTCTTTTCAAAACAAAATCTTTAAAGGACTTTATCATTATGAACATCAGTCTGGGCTTTAGTCTTAAAGATTTGTATTATCAAATCAATTCCAGATTTAGTTTATGGTCACAATTTAAACATAATAGAAATAGCCAAGCATACCAGTATGTAAGGCATACATGATTTTTCAATGGAAGTTCAAATCAAAGTTTCCTGGCACTCCCCACACATAAAAGTAGGTAATGCCTGAAGTGTTGCATCAGAGGGATATGTGAGTTTGAGGCAGCAGAGTATGGCAAGATGAGGAGGATGAGTGACCGTTCCAATGGTAAGTTACCATTGGAAATGCACAGATCTTTGCCTTGGTGTAAGTCAGGGACCTACTGATCAAGATTGGCCAGCAGTGCCTATGGACACAGGACCCCATATTGGGCACAGTGTTGCAGCCTCCACTCCCCATCCCCTTCCAAGCATGGCAAGGAGGAGCTAGAGAAAATATGGAGTAAAGTCAAGCCCAGGAAGGAGGGAGGGAAGAGTTGAATGTGTTTTAAGTGTTGGGTTTGCTTCTCATTATCCCACTCTGATTTGATTGATGTGATGATTTTTAGAGAATTAATTTGTTTTTCATAGAAATACATGGTATAAAATCATTTTGAATCCAAGAAATAAAAATCAATTGGAAAACTGCAGCCTCTGCCAACAGGGGAAGCAGTACATTTGCACTAGAAAGAAGGATGTCTCCACCAGCAGACGGATCTCCTCCAAAGATGGGATTACCAACGACCCAGTGATCAACACCTGATGGAAAT
This sequence comes from Sylvia atricapilla, assembly GCF_009819655.1. Classification (NCBI taxonomy): domain Eukaryota; kingdom Metazoa; phylum Chordata; class Aves; order Passeriformes; family Sylviidae; genus Sylvia; species Sylvia atricapilla. The sequence goes on along the minus strand of NC_089174.1, from coordinate 48,852,057 downwards.
CTTATCTACATCAGCCTGGGTGTGGATCCCAGTGCCGGTTCCTGTAAATGTAATCAAGTGTCCAGCCCTGCCCAGAAAGCTATTCACCAAACTGGGAGATGGGAAGAAAAGAAATATGAATATGGAACAGTGACTGAGTGAACAAAAGGATGAGACAACCTTCTTTCTGGACAAAACCCTGTATATAAACTGGCCCTGCAGAAGCGGACTTTGTGAACAGGGGAGATACGGCACGGTAGAGGCCGGATCTAAGGTTCACCCACTACCGATCCTGGGCTCAGTGCTGTCCTTTACTTGTGGCTTTTTCAAATTTCTATTTGGCAATATTTCTTGATAAAATTGCTTATTGATGAAATTGGCTGATCACTTATTACAATTGATAAGAAATTGAACTAATTTCCCTGAGTTGAGCCTGTTTTGCCCATAACAGTAACAGTTGAGTGACCTTCTTGTCTTTACCTTGATCCACAAGACTTTTGTTCTACATTCTTTCCCCTGCCCCAGTAAGGAAAGGACTAAGAGTGCCTTTGGTGGGCAACTGGCCTCCTATCAAGCTCAAACCACTACAGACATGAAGTAGTAATTCCATATTTCTATGGAAAACAGTTTCCTCCCTTTGGACACTCAAGTATTCAGACTACATGCTTTGCCAAATCCCTGTGTAGTGATTCTCTGGTTTATGCACTGAATTTTTAAGGTTGCACTCCATGAAATGTTAATACAAGCAATTTTTTAAATTAATGAAGTCTACTTTCTAATATCTTATTTGCTCATATATATTGTTGTGTGTACTTACCAAGATGATTATGCTTCAGCTTGAAGAACATTCATGACCTGTCACTTAATCTTTTCCATAAATTATTAAAATTTAGTATCCTACTCATAACACTTCCTCCTCAAGTGTATAATAGAAAAAAAAAAAAAAAAAGTGTGACAAAAATAATTAGCCTTTATAATAAATTTCCAAATTAAACTTGGGGAAACAAGTTCTCCAAAACATATTTGGGGAAATTTGAGGTTCACCTGTTAAGCTGATGCAAAACTTCAGTACTTGAACACAAGTTATTTAATATATTTATTTAAGAACAGCTTGAAAATGCTTGACTTCCTGTTTTTGAAAAAAAGATCAAACTAAACTATTTTGTGATTGTAAATGCAAAATCTTTATGAAATGATCAGAGGTCAGGTGACAAGTAAAGACCAAATGTTTGCAATAAAAAGAACAGTGTTCATCTAAAGCAAAGCAGAATCTAACATAGGAATCAGATGTATGCAAAATCAAATTATTGTGGATATACAATGTGACAATATTGTACTCCAGTGTTAACCATTTCTAGCTTATTCCTTACTGAGAAATGCTTAGAATTCTATATTAACTGGATACCAGAAAATCCATATTCTTAAACAAAATCCAGTTTCTAGGCCAATTTCCCTATCAGAAACAAGGTAATTCTCATTGGAAGAAACTTAGAAAAAGCACTTTGTGGCAATTTTCTCATCTACAACAGAAACAATTGTTACATTTCAGAGCAGAGAAAATTCAAAAGGGAGAACAAATTAAACAACAAGTGTCAAAATATTAGAGACCAATTAAAGCACTGTTAAGTTGCATACATTTCACAAAAAACCAACCAACCAAACAAACAAAAAAACCCCCAAAACACCCACCAAAACAAAAACAACAATAACAACAAAAACCTTGAAGCAGTATAATTAAGATACATTTGAGGGCTATGAAAGATATATTTTACATATTTTATAATAATATAAGAAAAGCAAAAGGTTGATTTAAACAAAGAAAGTGAATATGTTTGATAGACTAACTCTGGGGTGGGGAGAAGATGCTCAACATAGCCCTCTCAAGTTATTTATCTGACTAACGCTACTGAAAAATGGCTGATTGAGTGTGAGACACAGTAGTTTGTCTCGTAATGCTCTTTAATTTTTAGTGGCAATAAACTTAGTATTTAAAAAAATTTGAGAAATTGCTATGAGGACAGATGATGAATATGTTCCTAAAGTCTATCCCAAAGCTGTAAACACCACCTTCTGCTCTTGCAATGATCTGGTTTTTACTCACTGGTACTCCTAGGGACCAAATTTTCACAAGATAGCAGCTTAACATGTCAAACTCCTTTATGGAATTTTCTTTCTTTATTCGGATCAGGCTGATTTGCATCATTGAGCCCAGTGCTTTGATGGCAGTGGAAGGTAGCATGATGCAGATCAGGAATCACTCACAGGGTAAAAATCCTTCCACTCCTCAAGACTTAGGCTGATTATGTGCCAGGCTGGTGTCTCAATGTTACTCTTTCTTATGGAATGTTTTCCAGAGTATAATTCTGAAAATATGCTGAAAGATATAAAATATACATATGTAATTAATGTGTCCTTGCTTTAACACATAGAAGCTTGTGATTCAAAAGACAGCATTGCACACCTGCATTTTCAGCAAAGTTCAGTTTGCTCATTAGTATTCTGTACATTTGATTGCATTTATGACTTGCCTAACAGTTGCTTGCCTTTTTGGTGTTGTTATTACCCTACTATTTGAATAATTCCTACAGAGATTGATAGGTGTTGACAAGTGAAGTATAGGCTAAAGGAAAAGATGATACCATTCTATGGCTACTTGAAAAGTACAAATCCAAGGCTCTACTTGCTATTGGTAGATCATCCAGCAAGAGATACACACTACAAATTGCAGATTGAACAGGTCAGGTTGGACATTAGGTGAAACAATTTCCAGCACTGAAACAGTATGTCCAGGAGAAGAGCTAGGAGGTTTCCCAGGCTTAGCTGGGAGGCAGTGCAGACTGACCCATCCTAGGACCAGAAAGAATTTCCTCTGTATAAGCTGTGCATGAGGTCCCATCTTAACTGCTGTGCTGTGATTACAGATAGGATGAAACACTCTATGGTATTGTGCTAGCATTCTACAGTCCCTTTCTAGAGAATTTCAGGTAAGAAATTATACCCATGAACATTCAGGTGCTCAGGAAATCTTAGACCTCTCACACCATGCTGTAAAATTCATCAGTGCATACATGGAGCAGGACAATGGAGCATGGGATGTAGCTGACTTGCTGCCATGTTCAGATTTACTTCACAGAATGTGGCCACTTGGTCTTGTTTCCCTGCTCCCTAGTACTGCAGGTTGTGATACTTGGAGATCAAGAGAGGAAAAAATGTAACACATTGTCTAGATATTTTGAAAGTGGGGATTTGTCACAAAATTGACCACATAATACAGTAGGGTGTTTCAGGTTGTATTCCAACAAAACAAAACAAAACAAATTAAGAATTCCACCAGGTATTCTCATTAGCTTTTTTTTTACCTTGATGTGTTTGTTGCATTTTGGGTTGGGACGTAAGTAAATTGTGCTCCATAGAGGCTAATAAAATTTATTTCATGACTAATTTGCTTTATTAAAAAAAATAGAAAAAATTTAAAAACAAGGCTCATGATTTTGGACAATACACGTTATCTGTAAAGTATCTATTCTGAACACATATTTATATAATAAGAAATATATACACTTTGCAGAGCACTGCCTTTACAAAGTGCATCTCTATTTTGTATTAAAAAATTTATTTACATCTATATTTTCAGGAGCAGCTCCTAAAACTTGATATGAATAACGAGTTATCCCTTTAATTTATTATCAAAAGAAGTCTGATTATTATGATTATCGCTTACTAAAGTAAGGAAATGAAACAAAAATTTTCATTTTAAAAAAAGCCATCTTTGTGGTACACAGGAAACAATATATGTGTTTTCAAGATACAAAAAGCCTTCTATGGGGAAAATTGGTATTTTTCTCTGCCTTTTCTTCCTTTACTTTCATGACAAAATTTCTGTATTTCCCATTTTCTCAAATAAACAGTAACTTTATTATCAATTCAATACTGATAAGTTTAAAATGGAAATATAAATTTGATATGAAATGGCTGTCAGGAGACCATAGAACATAGCAGGAGAAGCAGACACAAGCAAAAGCAGGCAGAGAAAATTAAAACATCATCAGATCTATTACAATTTTTTGTGGCAGTCTGTAGTCATAGATTTCATGTTAAAATATGAACACTTTCCTTTGAATGAATATTGAGATATGCTTAATTGACTTAGTTCAGAGATAAATTGCCATTTTCTCTCACAGTCAACAAGATTCTAATTTAATCCAATCCACAATTTAATTACAGCCATAGTCTCAAACATTTTAAACTGTGCCTTTGTGTAAGAGCCGAGACCACAATAAATCTGTGAGATGATGTCTCTGTCATTTTTACTGGCTGATGCAACAAGACAATTGCAGCAGCAGCAGAAATAACAAGAACATTAACTAGGATGGCAATCAACAATATAGTCATGTACTTTGTCAGGTAAGAAACCTTCTTTTTGATGGTTCTTATGACTGTACTGTAAAGAACACGCTTTGTTGTACACACATGCTGTAACTTACATCAAAGCATGATAGCAAACTCCTCCTTTCCAAACAGGGCAAAAATCTGTTCAAGTTCATGAAAAGTGTATGGTGCAACCAATATTGTTGTATAACTTTCAGTTTCACATGTGGACAGAAAACCCTTCCTGAGCCATGTAACCCAGTCATAATTATTTAGTAAAATTTGAAAACTAACACTATTGGTAGAAGGTCAAATTACATCTGGGTTTTTTTGTAACAGGAAGTAGCTCTCCTTCACAGTTTCCTTCTCTTTCCTTTCTTTACTGGTATTTTTGCAGAAAAAATTATCTTTAGCAAGCCAAAATAACAGAAAGCTGCTATATTCTGGAAAATCTTCTGTGTGCTTCTGAGAGACAGAGAGAAAGATTCACATACTATGTATTTCAGTACAGAAGGGTACAAATAGCAATTTCTAATACCTTACATGACCAACATTTCATGACCTTGTTCCCACTTTTTTCCCCAATACTTAGCTTTACATTCGGCTAACTCTTCTCATTCCTAGACATAGCAAATTAGAAGTCAGCAGACTTGTAACTTTTTTTTTCACCTAAGTCCAGACCCAAGCCTGGTGACAGCATTTAGGAAGACATTCATCACAGCTGGGTGAGGTTTTTTAAAATTTGTTTGTTTGCTTGCTTCTCTTGTGCATAACTAATTCAGTTCAAGGCAGGACATTTTGCAATATGTTTTACTTGTCCAGTGGCTGGGGTTCAGATTTCCATATTTCAATAATATCTCAGTTACCATGCTGTGTTACCCCACTGAACGTATTTGCTGCATTTGAGAAATATTATGCCATTTTGAATGTGTTAGGTAGCAGGAACAATGATTTATTATTAGGAGTTCACTGAAAAGTATGTAAAGAATAAAACATTCTTGAGGTTTTTATCTGTTTTACAAAAGATATCAATCCTCACTGACCCAGAAACTGTACATGGGTTATGCTTCACAGATAATATTTATTTTTATTAACAGTTGTTCCTTCTGACAAATAGGGAAAAAAGGAAAAGACAGAGGATGCATGGCTTGAAAGTGTGAATAACTAATTAATGAAAACAGAGAAGCAGGCTTGTAGGATCTCTAGATCTAGTCTACCATTCTCTGGGAGCACACATCTTTTTTCTTGATCTTTATTATAGTTGAAAATGGTTTTTATGCTACTTTCCATGTTAGACTATCACTGTCTAATGTATAATCCAGCTCCTATATTTGATCTTTCTTTGACAATATGTCCCACAATTTGACTGTTTATCTGCTCAATTCCTTGAGAAATGGTTGTATCCCTGGCACATGTGCCCTTTCTATAGGAAGTAAATTCTTCTTAAGGTGGATGTCATGCAGTTGTGTGTAATATTGTAAACAGGAGCTCGGTCCACAAAGATCAGAGACTCTGGAGGTTTCTTTACTGACCTAAATAGTTGGAAAGCTGTAGTTTCTAACAACATTTCCAATAACAGTATGGATTGGAGCATTTCTTCACATAGGAGTTCTTTCATCATTGCAGCTAGCAATGCATTTCTATGTTGTTTTTTGCATATGTTGTTGTTTTCTCGTTTTGTAGTGTGTCTGAAAAGTCCTAGGATTAGCTCACTTAAATAACTTTCTTAGAGTCCCTACTAATTGAGTATGACACCTGTTGTACAGGGTTTTAGACAGAGAATGAAGAAAGCTTTATATTACTTACCAGAACTTGGAATGGCATCTTTCTCTTTTCTTCAGTAAAATGGTGAAAAGGAACTGAAGGATGAAAAAAAATTTCTTAGCCAACTGTGGTGATGTAATCTTGTTGTCTGTATGGCTTTAAATTACTGTAGAAGCATTGAAAGTAAAATGGAAAACTGGATAAAAGTGTCATGTGGTTCCTTTTACAACCAGGGTAACTCTCACAATTTACCAAAAAAAGTTAGCTTATATATTAATACCAATTTTCTTACCAGTTAAATAGTCAATTAGACTCTCAAAAAGAGCTGATCTTTGCAAGCCTTTGCTGAAGTGCTGCTTGGAATTCATTAGTCATAGAATAGGAGAATCACAGATTCATTAAAGTTGGAAAATACCTCTGAGATCATTGAGTCCAACGTTTAACCAACCAGGACAACCTTGTCAAGGACACCCACTAAGTGCCACATCCAGTAATTTCTTGAACACCACCAGAGATGGTGACTCCACTGCTTCCCTGGGCAGCCTATTACAAAGCTTGACAACCCTTTCCATGAAGAAGTTCTTCCTGAGTTAAGTCCAAATTTAGTATTCCCTGGTGCATCATGAGACCATATTCTCTCCTTCTGTCATTGGTTACCTGGGAGAAGAGACAAACTCCACCTTGCTTCAGCCTCCTTTCAGGAAGCTGTAGAGAGCTATAAGGTCACACTTGCATCTCCTTTTCTCCAGACTAAACACAAACTTTTTAGCACTGCACATAAGGCTTGTGTTCCAGACCCTTCACCATCTCCATTGTTCTCTGGACTCACTCTACCACCTCAATGTCCTGTTTGTATTGTGTGGCCCAGAACTGGACACAGGACTCAAGGTATGGCCTCAGCAATGCCAAGCACAGAGGAAAAATCATTGTCCTGGTCCTGTTGGCCACACTATTGCTGAAGACCAGGTTGCTGTGGCCTTCTTGGCCACCTGTGCACACAGCTGGATCACAACCAGCCAGATCCCAACCAGCATTCCCAGGTCCTGTTCCACTGGGTCACTTTCCATCTACTCTGCCCCAGTATGTCATGCTGCATGGGATTGTTGTGAAGAAAAGGCAGGATCCTGGGTTCAATTTTGTTGAACCTCATCCAACTAGTCTTAATCCTTGGATCCAGCCTGCCCAGGTCTCTCTGCAGAGCCTTCCTATTCTCCAGCAGATCCACACTACTGCCCAACTTGGTGTCATCTACAAACTCACTGAGGGTGCACTCGATCACCTCATCCACGTAATTGATGAAGATATTAAACAGGGTTGAACCCATTGATCCCCACTAGTGACCAGACACAGCTGGATGCTTCTTTACTCCTTGTCACTCTGAGGGCTAGGCAATCCAACCACTTGTTTACACAGTCAAGAGTGCACATGCTAAAACCGTGACCTTCCAGCTCCTCCAGGAAAATATTTTGGAAAACAGGGTCAAAGGTTTTCTTGAAGTCTAGGTAAAAAATATCCACAGCCTCCCCCAAATCCACCTTGTTGCAGAATGATATCAAGTTTTAGTGTGCTAAAACCTTAAATGCACAGAATCTTGTGCCTGCTCTAAGGTACTGAGGGGTTCTGAAAACACACATGCCTACTGTCTGAATTGATGACACAGAGGTAAAAAAAAGATCATTCCAATTTGATAAAATAATATTCACCTACCTTTGTAGTCCCTTTGCATACTAAATATTGTATTTCACACGTTCTCTAAAATTGATTACACTATTTCACACAGATAGATTATGGGGGCTAGTATTTTTGGCTCATTATTGACTTTTGATTGAATCTAGACATGTCTGTAACCAATTACTTTAGGGTGAATTTCCAATTACTTTAGGGTTTGGGGTGGATTGACCCTAGCCCTGTCATTGATGGATGCAGGGATGCTTGGCTTCTCATTTACCTCCCAATTACGCTACACTTTTTCATGATAATATTTCAGTATCATTACTGACTTTTTATACAAAACTCTTCCCTCTCTGAGGCATGTATTCCAATAATTTTCTCATCACCAGTATTCCAACCATTTAATATATAAGTGTTGTTTTCCTTGTGAAATAAATACATTCTCACAGTTGAGCACTCTGTATAAAGTACTAGCATTTTGGAAGTGTTATTATCATTAGCAATTTGTTTCACTGGTTTTCAGTGGGACAAAGCTCTAGCTCCCATACATTTCTTTACGTATATGTATTTCATTTTATCATCAAGCTACTTTTCACACAGTTCTAGCAAGGAAGTTATTTATCTCTAAAATTTCCTTCAAACACAGGAATATTTCTTAGAGATTGTGGGTTTTTTAATGAACTCTTATTCTTTGAGATCGTAAGGGATCATTAGTTTCAAAAACAGAGTTAAAAATAATTTTTTGGGGAAAAAAAAATGACTAAATTTTGGCCTAAATATATAAATTTGGTCTCCAGAAACTGAATTACAGAGATTATCCCTAACAAATAACACTATAGACCAGAGATAATGCTTGATATAAATTTTTTCAAGTATCCTCTGAAGCAGTGATCTACCTAATCTTCATTACCTACTGCTCATAAAAACAGAATGCTAAACAACAGAATTTTGAGTCAAAGAACAAATGAGGACTGAAAACAATTGAAACCATCAATAATTTGTTTCATAAATTTCAGAAACACACTTCAACACACAGGACCACACTGTGAAGGTGTATAGAAATCTGACTCACTTAAATATGAAAAAAAATTTGTCTTCTGAATTCTCATTTCCTTTAAACTACAAAGATTCTAGTAACTAAAATACTGTTACCATTCATGTACTAGCAGAAACATTTCTGATTGTAGTTTTTATAGATAAGATCAGAATAAAGACCTTGTGGTCACAGTTTTCTTAAATCTTTTTGAATTATTGTCACATACCTATTTATTTAAAGCAACAGGACTGAATTATCTGCTGCAACAACTGAAAAAAATTAATCTGAAAATTAAAAATAATTAAAAAAATAAGTTCTCATATGGAATTTAAACAAAATTGCAAATGAACTGCATTGTTAAGTGACTTGATAGTAAGTATTTGCAGACTGCTAAATTTAATTTAAATTTCTTTGTTTTCTGAATCAGCAGAAGCATATCACCTGCAACTATTTAGAATAAGGGTATGTAGAAAAGCAGTATATTATTTTCACCTACTGGATAATTTATATTCCTTTAGAGATTTGTTATATAGTTCCATGCCAAAGATGGAATTAAAAAAACCCCATCACTTTAGTCTGATTTACACATAAATTTTACCATGTTTCATTAGTCTAACCCATAATTAGAAGGGTTTAGTGCTAGCAGTAAGATTTGTAGTGCTGTATGCAAGGGCTTCTTCCTATTAGTCACAAGGGCATTTTAATGGAGAGATTAATTTTTAATAACTATCTGTTTGCAACTTGTGTGTTATTGCAAATGTCAAGTATGACTGTCTTAGAGAGGAAAGAGGGATGTATAATTTACTTTCATGTAGGGCATATTTTATCAGTTACTTGAGCATTTTGGGGTTGGTGTTGATCTTATATCTTAAAGCACCAATGGTAGTCACTGAATTATCAGTCAAGACCACTGACTTAGGTATCCTAACCTTGCTAAATCCTCTAAATGCAAAAATATGTGAGAACTACCACACAAGGATGTTAAGATTTTTTAAGGTTGTCTTGTAGGAACAAGCCAACACTGTATAATAGTCTTAAGCAAAGTAAAACCACTGAAATAGTAGCATCTTGTGCTCCAAACATCTTATTACCATTAACTTTACCTACAGATAGCTAAAAGATCTAAGTGGAGGATAAACACATTTAAAAAAAACAAAATAGGTGAAATGGAGTATATGGTTTAGATGTCCTGCATAATCTGTGCTATACAATATGATCCTTTTGAATTCCCATCACAACCTTAATTTCATTAAACAGTGAGTATTGCAGCATTGAACAGGTGATTAATATTAACACCTTTGATCATATTGTAAACCCAAATCTCTACCAGACTAGTTGCTTAGAAGACTATTGGAATTGTAATATAAACCTAATGAAGGCGAAGTTTTCACCAGCAACTGGAAGCATGTAGCTTACCTAATTGGGCAGTATTGTAAAATGTTGTAAGACATATAGCTAAGTTTATGGTTGCAAGAAACGTGTTTAATTTCCAGACATGAAGAAGCTACCTGATGTATGATGAGTATTTAAACTTTCTATCTAAACTATCTAAACCAAAGGTTTCATCTTATGTACCTCTCAATTAAAAAAAAAAAAAAAAATTAGAGCTATTATTGGAAAAATAATTAATTCAACCTTTTCTAAATGCTACTTGAGACCTGCTGTTAGGATTTCATCCTCTTTCATCCTTACCTTATCGGAACATATCAGCTTCAGGTCATCAAACCAACCAGGAAAAAAATAATCAAGTAAATTCAGCAAAGGTTACTTCTTATATTCTGTTTCACAGTTTAGAAGCTGTGTGCTTCAGCAAGAATCAGAATCAAAACTACTGAAATATTCACTGGTGTCATTATTGATCTCAGTTAGAGAAGGAAATCAGAATTCTTCATATTCACACTTTTTAGATGCTTAAAAAGTCAAGGTTTTGGTAGTGTATTTTTAAAATTATTATTCAGTTCTGTGAGCATATTCAAACCTCTTGTGCATGGTAATTAATTTTCAGAAGTCCAAATGGTCCAATAAATATTAAAACTCATTCAAAATAAAAATGCCTTTTATCAAGAACCAATAAAGGTGACAAATTTCTTCTGAAAAAACCCAAAGGGCAAAATGTAGTGAAATGGTTTGAATATTTTCTCAAATCTGGTAAGAAACTCAATTGACAGTTGTATACAAATGCCAATAGCCTTGAGTCAAAATTCTTAAAATCTCAGTAGTTAGAAAATAATACTGTAACATTCATTAGGATAAAAACTATAAAAGATATTAGTCCATTGAGAAAATCTGGGTTATAATAAAGATATTGAGATTAATCTGTAGTATAGTTTATTTGTATTTATAATACATAAATAATTGCAATGAACTTTTCATAAATACACCAACAAAGATTATCTTGAAATACAACATTTTGATCATGATTTTATATTAACACTGGTATAGTTACCATGGTTTTGCTACAGTATGTATGATCCAAATATAATTTTATGAAGGGTAAAAAATAAGGGTGTTGTGAAGAATACTTGTAAATAGGGACTTTATTTTTATTTTTGGAGGAGCATTGTACCATTGAGTGGCTCTACTTATTGACTGATTAATGCTGTTAAAATTATTTTGAAGGCTTTTACCTTCCTTGAAATTACAATTAAATGCCATTATTTCATGAAAATTATTTAGGTTTTACCCAAGTAAATAAGTTCCTCAAGACCATAGTCTAAACCACCTCCTTTTCATTAAACAATGTTAAGTACAGTATTATCTCATATGACATATTCATATCCATAAAAACAACAGTTCTGTTTCTGGTTTTTAATTTTACACTGGTACTTATCATTTTTTTCTCATGCTGTAGTCTCTCCTAAGGAGAGACTATATTGTCTCAGTGGCTTCCACTGTACTTTCAAATGTTCTAAATTAGGCCAGTGGGTGAGAACTACCTTGAGTTTTTGACACCTCTTGTTTTTTCCTCAGTTCCACATGTGGTCTGATTTAGACTTTCAAACTTCTAAATAGTCTGCTGAGAACATTTTTGTTCTACAAGAGGTGAAGTACACTAACATTTTTATTCCTGGTTGAGGAATAATAACTGCCTTTGTCACCTGAGCAGGACAGCAGGAACAATGCTCTCCCATCCCTGTGCAATCTCCTGGCCCACTGATAAGTGCAGCTGAGAAAAAGCTGCCAGAGACTCTTCTATGGCTGCGAGGAGGCTTTATGCCTTCCTGAGTGCAATAAATGGAAAATATGGAGAAAATAAATGAGAAAATTCTCATATCCCTTCAAACTCTACAGGAGATGGGACTGTCTCGTGGAATATTTTCTGTGTTCATATTTCTCAGAGCCAGAGATTCTCTGAGATAAAATTGAACTTGACAGAACTATTTTTCGACACAACTTTATCAAGCCAACCAAAATATCACCTTAGGCCTCTAAAAGGAATATCTTGATGATCACCTATAAGATGCTGATTGATAGAGAATTTTATTCCTTAAATATCACTGGGTTTTGTTATACCAGCAAAGAATGCATTTACATCTGGTGCCTCATTCTCACTTTTTTTTTCAGCAGGCGTGTCTTTCAGGTACAATGCATTTCATAAGAGCACAGTTGGACATATATAAAAAAATGAGGTTATCTTCCCAATGACTGCATCATGAAAGCCAAGACATTCTTACTGGTCCAACAAGAAGTTTAAAACATCATATGTAAATAAAAAAAAGAAAAAAACCTACATTATTTTAGTAAAAAATCAGCACATATATAACTATAAAAAAGATTAGAATCTGAGAAAATATTTCAATGCAATCCATTTCATTCCAATGTTAGGTATGTGCTGTCCTTACTTGCAGGTCTACAAATGTTCTTTAATTGACCCTTTACAGCATAATCATTACTTTCACTTTCAGGTGCAAATTTCAAAACATGTTGGTTCATCAATGAGTATATAAAAACTAAATTCATGCCTACACAGATAATTTTTTAAAATTAATTTTCATGCATATTTATAAAAGCACAAGTGGCAAATCAAGTGACTTATGTCAAAAAATTGTGTCATCATCAAATGAAACTGAGAGAGAAAAGTCTGCTAGTAGAAAGCTCTTGCTAATATTGGGTATTTCATATCTTTTGTAAAATATTAGAGAAAATCAAGATCAAGTTTACTCCAAAGTAAAAATTTCTCTGCAAAGAAAGGCTTGAGTGCTTTCAAATGCCAAATTTCACAAATGAGCTTGTTAGCAAGTACTTGGGACCTGAGGACATTATCTATTACTGTGTTTCTTAAGCTAAAAAGTGGAATAGAGGATAAAGATGACTTTCCACCATTTCTGTACTCTCACACTCTTTGTTTGAATCTTCAAGTTATAAGTCTACTCAAGTTTATGATCCGTTGCTCCTCTGATGGACCTCTAGACACTGACAGAATACAAAGAATATAAGGAGTTATGGCTTTTTTTACTTCAAATGTCAGAAAAAAACTTCATTTGAGGTGGAAGCAAGTACATCAGAAAATCAGGGCACCAGCTGTCAAAGAAATCTGTTCTGAAATCTAACACAAAGTGCAGTATTTCACAATTTTTCATTGTAGGCCAGTAACATCTAACCACTTCTCTTTCAATTAACCTAAACAAGAATGTTTAGTAGGAGTAATTGGGAAAGAAAAGTGAGATTAAAAGAAAAATATGTCTGGAAGGAAAAATATGTATGACTTCTGGATATCTGGTCATTCCTCTTAAGGAATTAAAAGAAACCATTCTTAATGGTGGGAAGTGATAGAGATGGATAGGTTATAACACTAGAAATGTAGAAAGGGAGCATATTCAAAGGGGAGCATGAATCAATAAAGCAAAGTTTGTGAATCAATTCCTACTGCTACCATCAAAGGTGCCAAGTAAAATCAGTAAATTTTGATACTTTAAACAGGTGTAGAGCTCCCAGAAATACTTGTGCTCTCACCACCCAACTGAAAAATTTGGTGTGAAATCTCTTCCAAAGATTACTTTAATGAATAATTATCCATAAAGGTAGATATGTACCTATGCACATTTATTCTTACCCCAGGTTATTCTGAGCTTTCTTATCCTAGGGTACATCTGAAAATAAATTTTGACAGTGATTTCTGATTAGTAAGTCTTGAGCACTAATGTTTTTGTATTTAGTCAAGCCTTTAACTACAAAATTACTTTTCAATATCTAATACATCCACTGACTGAACACTGTATTAGATCCACAATTTTCATCTTACATCAAGCCTCCAACTAGTTTATCACTAATTTAAGTTGGTCCTTAAAACTATCACAGTGTGTCTCCTCTATATTGTCAGAGCTTCACTTGTTTATGTAGCACATTTTCCAGCAATTCATTAGATTTTTGCTCACTTTTTTCATAGCTCACTTTTATTAGAACACTGATTTTCAATATAACCTGTAAAAATTTCAGTAAGAAAAAAAGTAATTTTGACACTGCATTACATGGGTGACTCCCCAGGTATTTATTATCCTTGGTCACGTCTTTGACACTTACTGTGTACCAGCAAAGTAACCCCAGTCTCTTAGGAAATTAGCTCACACCAGTGAATCAAAGCCCCCTAATTACTTCTATTCCCAGTATGAACAAGAAGAACATGTGTGAGGGGATGTGCATGCGTGTGTGTATTTGTTTTGGGGGATATGTGCTTGTGCATGAATGAGAGAAAGAGAGGAAAAATCCTGTCAACCCCAACTCTATGCTCATAGTATCACATGATTGCTCCCATTTTGCTCTATCCATCTTGCCTTATTGGAAGCTCCTTAATTGACAAATTAGGACTTTATCAAGCATGGCAAGAGTCATCATGTCTGTGATTTTCCTTGTAATACATCTGTTATGCTGCTCAAAATTAATTAATTAATTAGGCCAGTTTTGGGCCTAACCAGAGAAGGGGCAGTGACTCAAAGCACTCAGAAGGAACTGAATGATTAATGCAGTTTATAGACAGAATAGTGATTTTTCTGTCTTATGTCTTTTTGTGTGTAATCTCCAGTGGTTCAACTTTAGATGGATCTAATGAAAAAGGACTGGATGTTTTCCACCTATTCTTTAGAGCATGCTGTACAATTTATCCACTGACAAAATCCACTAATGAAATGTCACCTTGGACAGCTTGCTAAAGGATTGATGGGCTGAAAGTTTTGTACTTTATTCAACTTTTGCAGGAAAAATGAATAAGTCCTCCAAATTCTGTATGATCTAGAGATTCATTATGATTTTGTACTCCAGAGAAGTAGCTGCACTGGAATGGAAAAGGCAGCTGTGGCAAAGAGGTGAGAATAATGTAAAACAAATAATTACTTAAACAGCTAGGTGTATTGCTTCATTGCACTCAAAGACATAAATTATAGTTGAATTGCATAACTTTTTTAGACTTCTTTTTTTCAGTATAATCTCTGCATATTAGAAAAAAATGTCAGCCATTCTCTTTGTGTAATTGAAGTATAATTTAAAAAACCAAAACAAGTAGAAAATCAACTTTCTCCCTAAACACCATTGTTTCATTCAATGCTTTCAAACTTCCATAAGACCAATGAATGTGTCATTACAATCTGACTTAAAACCAGATTTTTATTCTGACTTTCCCTGAGAATGAAAAAAGCCCAAGCCAAATCAGAAACATTATACAAATACTAAACACTTGCAATTTCTAGGTAAGAGTTCCACCTGCTTACTTGCTCCCAACCCCTCAGGATATGAGTATGAGAATGGGAAGAGTGAAAGTCAGAAAACTTGTACGGTGAGATAAAGAGAGTTTACTAATAGAAAGAAATGAAATGAGATGAAATAATAAAATAAAATAAAATAAAATAAACAAAATAAAAATAAATTTGTAATGAAAATAATAACAGTGATGACAACAACAGCAAACAACAATAACAGCAAATAGGAGGAAATAAAAGTCAAAAAAGACAAGTCCTGCCAGTGAAAACCAATTCCTCATGACCAATCAGTTGATGTCCAGTCAGTTCCTGAGCAGTAGCTCCCAGCCAGCTTTTCTCCTGGTTTATGTGCTGAGCATAACACCATATGGTGTGGGATACAACTGGGGTCAGCTGGAGTCAGCTGTGCTGCTTGTGTACTCTCCCAGCTCCTTGTACATCCCCAGTCTAGCTGGTGGGAAGTGATGAGAGGCAGCAGAGACCATGGGTCTGGCATGGCTCTCTGTGAATGCTGCCCAGCAGTAACAAAACATCCTTTAGTTATCAACACTCTTTCCTGCACAAATCTAAGATACCACTTCACACCAAACATTATGCAGAAAATTAACTCTACCAGCACAAACAGTCACTTAAGATTTATTCCTAAGAGGAAGTAGGATGCAAACAAAAATATTTTCACAGACCAAGCTGTTTTCTCGCCTTGCTTCCCCTTGTTCCCGTTATTCCACAGGAGAATATTTCCAAACACTTCAGAGCTTAATTTTTTTAAATTCATAACTGCATAAAACCACCATTATTATTAAAAATATATCCATATACACAGTAAAGAGCTTTGAAAGAAAGGTGATAAATTAATTGCCACAGTTGTAGTTACTTATTACCCAAATCATAGTGGATTTCTTAATACAATGAGGTTCCTAGCTCCTCATTTCTTGTCTTCTTTTCCTGCTGCTCTGATTATAGGTTCTGTTTGGCAGACAATAACTATGCTTCTGAAATGCATATATCAAGAACAAGAACCATGGTTCTCTTGGAACTATCACAATAAAAAAGTACAATAATTAGAGTAAGAAGAATAATTTCAGGATTTCCAGTTGCAACTTTTAATTGGTTTGTAAATGAAATTCTATTTGCCCTTGATTTGAAAATTATCTATGATTAACTTTGCCACACCATTAACTGGGTGTGCAGTAACACCATTAAACAGGATTTTCCTTAATGTTTAATGACATACATATATGTCAAAAGAAAAATAAGCCTCTGAATTGCTACCTATTCTCCAGAGAATATTATATATACTTTCTGCACATAACACATGATACCCTTGAGTACAGTGGGCCAAGGATCATGATTCATCCAGCTCCATGGATGTGAAAGGAGTGAAAACAGCAGGGTGCATTGAACATATGCTACTATTGCTGCCATTTATTTTTCAACAACAGAAGAAAAAATCTGTGTTGAATTGTTCAATTGGCTACAGGAAAGACAAAGGTAACAATAAGAATAGCTCACCTCATGTTGCTGTACCCGTGGTACTGCAAACCTTTTAGATGACAGTGTTACCTTACGTGTTACTAATGTATAAAGTCTTGGAATATTCATGCACAACGATGTGAGTTAAGCACTAAATTAAAGAGCATCTCCTGTGAAGGCTCTTGCATCACAAGTGAAATATAATCTTTCTTTTTATATTACAGCAATTTTTACTGTAATCTGTATTGTGTTTAAGAGTTAGAGTATATAATATTTCCCAAAGCTATCTTATGTTAAGCAGCTATGAATCCTCATTCTACCACACATGGAAGGAAATGCTTATTAAATAATTCTGCAACCATGGACTATATCCAAAGCAAGCACACATGGCCAAGATTAAGGTTTCTGCAAGTACAGCTTTATTATTACTGAAGTAAAGCAAATAATTTATTTACTAAGCACTAAGACAGACATTACCAATATCAAAAGAAATATGAGATTCACATATTTTAAACCCTGCTTGCAACTTATAAACCTTAACAAACTATGTGTGTTATATCAGCCTGGGGTTCAACTCAACAGTCCCTTCTTGTTCCTTTGCAGGCCAGACAAAGTTAATGCATGGCATGGCATGCTCCAGCACACCCTCATGCAGACTACTGGGATAATTCCACAGAAACTTAATGTAAACAATAATTACAGCTCCTAAGAGAGAAAAGAAGACATTGGGAAACAAAAAATGTCTCTTAGTTATAGGCTGATTTTCTCTGAACATGATAATTTCCAGTTTAGGTGGGGTAAAAACACTTCTGATATGTAATTAGTGTAGCCAGCTGGAGTCATTCAGCTTCTTATGGCCAGAGCTGACAATATTTAAGAAAGTCTCCATCGCTTCTCTTGAAGATATTTAATGGATGAAAACAAAGAAATAGCAAGTGTTGTCCTAGATGACTCTCTAGCAGGATACTTTATTACCTTTCCAGAGGGAACCACTCTATTCAAAAGCCAATCATCTCACAGCACAACAGTACAACATCCATATTCAACATCAATAGAATAATTATAAGTTTTCAGTGACAAACACCCAAAAATACTAAAATCAAGAATTCATAATTCTTGTACAACCTTGATTCACACAGCTGGATATACACATTTCAATTTCAACATGGACATTTTCTATTGAAGATTACATCCATTTTTTTTTCCTTTTAAAAGAATTATTTAATTCACTAAAATGTTGGTATGCATCTACATAAATATAAATTCAGTATTTTTTTTTTCTTGTTGTTGTTTTAGACATGATTTGCTTAGGTTCAGTACTAAAACACTACCCGAATAATCGATATTGCATACATACATTATGATTTCTATTACTGCATGTAAGAATCCACATTTATGTTTCATTCTTGTGAGAACAGAAGAAGAACCTCTAAAATTTAGTGTGGAAGTCTAGCAAAGATACTCATAAATTCTGACTTCCCAAGTCAAAACATCAATATTTTGGGGTTTTCAGAGAATGCAGCAGCACATAATACTGAACATATTTAAAAGGTTGTTTGCATAGTTTTCAATTTTAACTGCAAATACTCAACACTTTTGCAAATGAAATTTCGGGAATCCTGTCAGGTATTCAAAAATGAGTTTGGTTTAATTTTGGGATAGGGATGGAATACAATTTCCTTTTCCAATTTCAGTAGCCTTGACTGTTGGTAATCTCCCTCCTGTCTCTTTCCCATTCCATTTCTCTCTGCAATAACTGAAGTCTACTTCACTATGACAGAGTAAAGATGTGGATACCAGACAGACCTTAACCTGACCAAGGATATAGATATTTTACTTCTTTCAGAGCTGATGGTTTCCAGGACCCAGCAGTGTGCCTCCATGTCTCCAATGTGTCCATATCTCTAGCAGGAATCCTGAATGCAATTAAAATGTTTCATTTTTAAGCTTACATTGGCACTGGTTTTCAAGGTGGAATTAAAAGAAACACGAAACAATTAGACATTAGTACTGAAATACTGAAACTGAACAAGATATTTTATTTCCCATAAGCACCCACATGGATTAAAAAAGTCAGATACAGAACCTGCTATGGAATATCTGAATGAATTCCTGCCTGCATTTTACTCTGTTGTTGATATTTTTCAGAGAGATCACAGCCTTTCAAGTTCGGTAAGATGAATATATTTTCAATATTATAACTTAAAGGCAATGAAAATAACAAATTGAGTGCAGGTGCTAAATTAGCAAGCTTTATAATAATTACTTCCTTTTGGTCTGCTAATACTGGGTATTGTAATATCTAATACAGATATTATCAAGAACACTCGACACAGTTCAACTTGGTGAATATTAATAGCATTATTAAAACAGAATTGCAACACACCATACATAGTTGGTAATAGCTACTAGCACTTTATTTTATGGAATCTGTTCAAGGTCTTGAAATAATTTATTAAGTAAGTTTTCAATCTCAAGAATTAAACACTGTTGAGTCTCTCACCTGTACTACAGCTGACCAAAATTATCCTCTTCTATGTTTTTTTTCATAACTGAAAGTTGTGTTAAAAATAAATCCCCCCTAACCCCCCCCCCCCTTTTTTTTTTTTATTTTTTTATTTTTTTATTTTATTTTTTTATTTAGAGGGATAGTCTCTGGGTACTTGCACACCAAAAAATATGATATGAAACTCTTAAGCAAAAGATCTCTATGCTGCCAAGAAACAGAAAAACATTATCAGTTTTCACATTTTTCTATTTAATATTTTTAAATCAATTACTTACAAAAGAAAATGAAGGGATCTGATTTTGTTGCTGAATAGAAACCAGTATGTTCCTTCCCCTACTCAAAATACCTTATTCCCTGGTGCAATTTACCAGGATGGAATCAACAAGTAAATGATGTGCCAACAATTCATGTTAATGACACTTATACACAGATTGATAATGAGTCTCTGGTGCATCCAAGAAGTCCAGATACCAAGAATATCATTTGAATTCCTAATGTTTACACTAACATATCCTCTAATGACAATACTCTGCCTACATAAAATTTGCAAAAGCAGAAACAAAGATTAAGTTTGCAAAGGAGTAAATACAAAATTGTCACCAAGACTGTCTGAAACAATCCCTCTAAGAAAAAAATTAAAATTATTAGGGTTATATATACAATAGCTATTACCAAGAAACAGGGTACTTATTTTTGCACAGTGTTCAGTCTTTTGGAAGGATACAGCAAAAGAAAAATATTCTGGAGTGAAAAAATTGTGAATATGCTAGTAGACAATAAGCTAAGCAAGTTCTAGGAGATAGATTTCACTGTATGTAGGAAGCTCTTTACAGTAGTATCTAACATAACTCAAAATATTTCTTTGTAATGCTATGTACAAACCATGGGAAGAAGAAGAAGACTAAGTAGAAGTCTGTGATTTCTTTAAATGTTAGTGACACTCAACCTAATGTCAGAAAAGAGACAGCAGGAAAGTTAAATCATACATAACTGAAGAAATAGAATTGCTCAAACACTGCTATATCAGGTAGCTCAGTATTGAAATTTTAAGAGGCAAGTTTGTCATTGAAGAGACAAGAATAATATAAAAGGCATTATAAAATGCAAAGGATGGCAGAATACTATCTCAGCAAGATATGAGCACTACACCAAGTTCTCGTTCTTGGAACTTTTAAAACAGCAGAGGAAAATGCATTTTAAATGCTAAGAGAGGGAGGCTGGCAGCCTCTGGATAAAAAAACAGCAGAGGAAAATGCATTTTAAATGCTAAGAGAGGGAGGCTGGCAGCCTCTGGATAAAAAAACAGCACATGAAACATTAAAAATGTTATACCATAATCCAGAGAGGTTGGGGAAAAACCTGCTCTGGAAAATGAGCTGTTGACCATTATCACAGGGAGGAAAAATCTAACATTTTTCAAGGTCTCCAGTAAGAATTAGAATGAGTTACTTGCGCAGTGTTTGAAAGGTTCAGAAGCAGTATGGGCACAGAGCAGGAAGATACTTCTGTAGAAGTTGCTGTGAAGGTGCTACCAATGTCACTGAGAAGCAAAAACTTATAAGCATGCACAGAAGCGACAGGAAAAAAATTAAGGGAGAAAAATTATAATTTAAATATGTGGAATATTATCAATACAAACGAGTTAAGAATGACAATATAACTGGACTGTAGGTGCCTAATCTAAGATAGAAGCAGGAAAACTTTAGAAAACCTTAATACTTTTCAGAGCAGATTAAGTACTTGAACTTAGTTTGAGTGTAAAAACTGGCTTCAGCTCTTCAGAGTCTCGATTCTGCCATTCCTAGTTGCCAAATGTGACAAACAACTGCTTTTCATGTAGTCTTCACTCTTTCTTTCATGAGAGTAGCCAGGAGACTAAAATGCAAACAAGGAGTGTTTGATGTACTCCCCCAGGCTGCTTCAAGCCACTTCTCATGAATAGCTTCCATAATCGAGCTATATAATCCCTATTTTCAGCTGCCTATCAGACATCAGGAACAAAGCCTCAGACATCCCAACTCCGATTTTCTGATAGTCTCTCTCACTACAAAATAAATAATAATAATAATAATAATAATAAATAAATAAATAAATAAATAAATAAATAAAAGCTTGACTCTACCAGGAAAATCCATATGAAATTTAGTGTGTGAACTGGTGAAAACAAAATCACTGTCTTTTTTATTTTTTGATGGCTTTCTTTGTATTCATGTTATCTTTTTAAAATATATTGGATAACCTCCCAGAATTTTCTGTTATGATGTCACTGAACCATAACACTTAACACTTGCTTTGACATTACTTTGGATGACCTTTTCAAGTTATTGTGTGAAAGAAGTCAACTTCAGCATAGGTGCATTCTTTCCCATTAAAAATTCTAAAAGGAAACATACAATTATTTGGGTTGGAAGAGACCTTAAAGATCATCTCATTCCCATACCCCTTTCACGGGTAGGGAAACCTTCTGTTAGATCAGGTTGCTCAGACCCCTGTTATATCTGGTCTTGTACACATCCAGGGAAGGAGAATCCATGGCTTCTCTGGACAATCTTTTCAGTGCCTCACCATCAGCACAGGAAAGAATTCCCTTTTAATAGCTAACCTTACCCTACACCATTTCAGTTTAAATCTATCATGACTACGTGTCTTATGACTACATGTAGTTGGAAAAAGCTTTTCCCCAGTTTTCTTGTTGTTATCTTGTAGTACAGTGAGGTCCCCCTGGGGGCTTCTGGTCTCCAGGCTGAGTAACTCCAGCTGTGTCAGCCTTTCACAGAAGAGGTGCTCCAGCCCTCTGACCATCATTATGGCCTTCCTCTGGACATGTTTCTGCAAGTCCAGGTGCTTCATTCTGGGGCCCACAGAACTGAATTAAATACTTCAGGTGTAGTTTCACCTGAGCAGAGTACAGAATACTATTAAAGTCAAGTCTGTCATTTGACATTGAGATAATAGTAACTTGTTTTCAAAGGTGAGATATGTGTATTTCTAAAAATAGATATTCTAAAGAACTGGTAAAGCATTCATTTAAAGAAAGCAAAATACAGGTTTTCACCAAAGCCAGAAGAAATTTTGTTCTGATTTTTATTCCAGCTGGTAGAGGGGTCCGCCGCTTGGGACCCAGAGAGCCACAACCACACCCAGAAGATGTCTCGCTAGAAACAGCTTCTTGGGGGGCCAGGGCGTTCCTCAGCTGGCAGAGGGGCTTCTCAGCAGGAGGGCAGAGCAGTGATTTCAGCTCAATGATTTCAGCTCAGTGATTTCAGCTCAGTGCTCTTAGCTCATGCCCTTGTGAGTTTGCCCCTCTTTTAGCCGGCCGTGGTGAGAGAGAGAGAGGTCTCGTGTGGAATTTCCGCAGGTGGTACTTTATTGAGAGGGTACCAGCGAAAGGGATCCAGGGACGAGGTACCTCTGCCAACCAGAGGAAACCCAGGGGTTTTTATGGGACACCAGGGTGGGAGGAAAAGAGTACAAAACCAATCAATTGTAACAGATCTACATAAAATCCCGAGGGGGCTTGTGGGTCTCCGGACAGGTCGCCGTGACTAGAAAGTTTGTCTTTTGCCTTAGGGGCTCTGGGTGAAGTTGTGAAATTCTTTCTTAACTCCTCAGCTTGACCCTCTCCAGGGCAAAGCAGCTGGGGGTCCGCCCACCCCCACAGATTTTAGTGTGAGAAGGAGCAAATCCTTTAATAAACTGAGAGCTCCCTGAGGGAAAACAATTTATGTGAGAAGAAAAAAGCCCAGGAATACTTAACATAGTTGAGAATAGGGAGTGGGTAGGAAGGAGTCAAGCTTTCAAAACATGTATTCTGCAAAGAAATTCTATCTCATATTCTCAAGTGTTCTGAAACACAAATATATCGCAAGCCTGAGTGAAAACTACAGGAAGAGCAGAATTCAGTATGCAGCCTTTTCTACATGCACATATGAAACAGATATAAGTTGCTTTTTGCATCACTGCAATTTCCTACAGTGGAGTGTAACCTCTGCCAAGATCAGTGTTGGCACATGTTTTCATGACTGTCAGGAAATTTTACAAATATACTTGGAGGGCAGCTACTATAGTCACACAAGTTTGTGTTTCCAGTCATTGAGATCATGTACAGAAAAAACAGGCACACGGACACACCAAAGAGATTATATGAACAAAGGAGTTCCGAGTTTGTTTTGTTTTGTTTTTTTTTCATTTCTGTATGTATCAGTTACTGAAGATTCTTTGAGTATATTTGGGGAACTTACGCTGGGAGCTGGTACCAGCTGTGTAAATCTATGTTTAATTACAATTTCTTTCTATTTTGCTTTTTTCTTAGTCTCATTCTCTTTGTTTCCAGCATCAGATTTTCCTTGGCTAATGTAAATTGTTATGTACATACATTAAAGGGCTGTTGATAGCTTCAATTTGCATATTGAACTCTGTGCTTTTTTTAACTCTTGATTTTCCTATTTTCTCCATGCAAACTTTCTCTCTGAGATTTACATGATCTGGTTTGCAGACACTGTGTACTGCAGGCTCCCCAAAGCAGTGCTCAGGCTCTTGCAGTGCATGGCTGCTCTTCTGTTGTCATCTCCACTTCATTCCTAAGGATGAATTTAGCAGCAGATAACATAAAAAACATGCTTGGTGAATATAAAACCTGTGGAGAGCTCAGATATAACTTCCATCTAAGACAAGCTATCTGCTTACAGGCTAGAAGGCAACAAGGTTCCCTGAGTTCAGAGGGAAGGAGAGAAAATAAAACCAGACTATCCCTGTGCAGTCAGAAGACAAGTAAAGTATATGTTCTTTGAGGTTTAAAATTTTCTATCTGCAGTACTTTTGCATATGAATGATAAGTGGGATCCCTTTTATTTCAGTGTTTGTAAAGGCTGTGTTTCAGACCTGAAACTACGCAAAAGTATTCTTCAAAATTAGCCTTCAAAAAGTACCCTTCAAAAATGGTACATTAAATAGAGGTCTTTATTTCTTGTAAATACAACGAGACTGCACATTTCTATATACTACTGAAGGCAAGACATTTGTTAAACAAGAGTCCACAAAAGATGTGCTTTTATACTCATTTTTCCCTTCCACAGGAACTCAAATCAAGTGTCAATTGTTTTAATAAGAATTAATTTTTCCATTTCCCCTCATAGCATCTTTCTTAGGGATGAACATAATTTCTGATTAGATGTCATAGGGGTGGTTTAAGCAGTTTAACACTCCATGTCAGAGACTTTGAGGAGACAATCCTGGTTGGAGAACTATTCAGAAAAACATCTGAACATTAAAAACTTGATATATCTTAAAGATGATACTTTTCTTTTTAATGTTGAAGCACATTGCAGAATGTTGAAACTGGTAAAAAGTCCATGATGGAACTTTCTTATGGCATCAACATCATCTCTCAGCCAGGTGGCCCTCACAAAATGGCAGCATGACAATTATGGTTATCACAGACAGCACTCATGCACATCAGTTTCTATTCTACAGAAAAATATTTCTTTGTATAGGCTTTCCTGCCCTGAAAATTGTTCTTGTTTAACTAAGAATTGTGGTGAAGAAATCTTTCCTTTGCAGCACAGATTAGATCAATCCCATCCTAAGAAGACAAATTAAAAGGCATCATTTGCTATGTACTTTTCAGAGGAACAAGGATGTGTCACAATCATAACATGAGAAAACAGACATTGACGTGAATATAAATGCTATAGAATATGATCATAAAAGTGACAATGAAGGAATTTGAATGCTTTTCACGCAATTCTCATCTATATAAATATATCTCTGCTGCTGACAGTAGAATCTCTCTCTTTCACAAACAACTTCACAAAGGAGGTGTCACGTCTCCCATGCAGACAGGCTGAGAGATTTGGGGTGGTTCAGCTTGGAGAAAAAGAGGGTCCAGGGGCACTGCACAGCACCTTCCAGTACTTAAAGGGGGCCACAAGAGAGCTGGAGACAGACTTGCATCTTTTGGTACCTAAGGGGGGTTGCAAATGTTCTGGAAAAGGACTTTTGACAAGGTAATGTAGGGAGAGGACAAGGAAGAGTGGTTTAAACTGAAAAAAAAGTATGTTTAGATGAGGTATAAGAAGGAAATTCTTTGTGAATGGTGGTGAGGCACCGGAATAGGTTGTCCAGAAAAAATGCTTCACCCTTGGAAATGTTCAGGACTGGTTTGTGCAGACTCTTAAGAAATCTGGTCTAGTGCAGTGTGTCCCTGTTCATGGCAGGGAGATGGGAAGTAGATGATCTGTAAAACCTCTTCCAGTCCAAGTCATTCAATAATTCTGTGCAAATGCAGGAAACAGATATTGGAATTGATGCAGTGGAAAGGAAAAAAAAATTTCTTAGCTGCACCTAGTTAGTCAGTGGCAGAAATAAAAGACTTTGAAGCCTCAGACTGCTGATGGGTTCAGTGTGCTGATTAGTCTCTCTGCTACTTAATTCTGTATGGAAGAATTTCCTGACCAATTGTGTAATTTGTCTCAGTCAAACACATTCTGCAAATTTAAATTAAGATCGTAGATTTAAAATGTCTTTTTTCTTATAACAGTAAGATGAACCTTGATGCAATAATTTGCTCAGCTGACAAATTAATCAGGGAAGAGTCTTGCTATCCTATGGCTGCAAAGTGACCATGGGTTAGAGCAACTGGCTTAGCCCTCGGGAGGCTGGATCCGGTTCCAGGCTTTGACCAGGCTGATTTGTCAATTACGCAAGATATATGTTTTATCTTCTTCATGTGAAATGGAGAGAAAAGAAATCTCTTGCTTTAAAAAGGTGTTTAATCTATGAGGCACACAGTGCTTTAGTTTTACACATGCATTCACACCTGCCCTAGACTATTTTGGCAAGAAATTTGTAATGGGATACCCTTCTTATTTGCCAAGATGCTACCTATAATTTTGAAAGAAACTTGCAGAAATACTCCAAATGACAGAGCTTTAATGATATCAAGTTCATAAAACTATGTTGGCAAACCATTGATAACATTTTTAAAACAGTGCAGGAACAAGATCATTTGCTCTGTTTATATGTATGTGTATATATGTAGGAGAAGGGAATACAGGTGACCTTGCCTCTGATAAGTACCAGCTGTGTTAATTATCCAATACAGCCTCACTCCTGATGAGTAACAGCTATATCCAATAAAGGTAAGTGTGATAAAAAGTGAGTAGGTTAGCTGGTGAGGAGGAGTATCATGGAGGATCATGAAGAAGGAAGAGCCAGATCTTGTGGACAGAGAATCACTGCTGTGTGGTCAGTCTGGGTCTGCAGTTAGATGATGTTGTTGGAACCTGCAATCATAGTCTAGCTGGCTAAAAGCCTGCAGTCAGAGTCTGCAAGCCAACACATGCAGTCATAGTTTAGCAGGAAATAACCAGCAGTCAGAGGCCGCAAGGGAAACATACAGAAGGAGCTTGCTGCAGCCAGAGTCAGTGAATAGCTGGAGCCAGGATGGCTCAGCTGTAAAGAAGAATAAACCAGGACATTTTTCATGCTGTGATAAACAAGAAGTCTGTGTCTTGGCACATTTCTAGCCTCTTGTTAGAGGGTTGCTGCAGCACATACATATGAGAGAGAGGGGATTGTAGGAGAGAGAACACTTTTCTTCATATCTGCTTTACAAAGAAGAAACAAATCAAAGCATTTGAGCAAATGACAAATAAAATCTTCAGAAACTGCACAGCAGAAGTGAGGAAATTCATTAAAACCACGTTATTCTCTTTTCATCTAGTGACCTTTTCTGGAAAAGAATATTTTTCTTATGACCTTTATATGACTTTTTAAATATTATGTCAATGTTTTTTAATTCATGAAGACAATAGAAAAAATATTTTATTATTCTCACAATCACTAGCATTTATTCTCACAATCACTAGCACAATGGGGTTTTTTTACCACAGGGTTTGACATTCAATTTCTTTACTACAGAGTTTTTCTACTTGAACACATATTATTGACTGGAAATCACCTGGCCAAAAAAACCTCCAACATTAAAATTCTACAACAGTCCAGTGTTATATGATATTCATAATCATATAAATTATGGCCCACTGACATCCTACACATTGAATTTCCTCTGACTGTGTCCTTTACTGTGTCTCTTACTTCTACATGAAACACAGATGAATAAAATACATTATTTGTATTATTGCTTAATGTAGTAATGAGCTGAGAGGATTAAACAGCATAAGTGACTGTATGGGATAACGGATATGTTCCTTAGTTTTCTGATAACAATTTCTACCAGGAACTAAACTAAGATTGTGTAGGAGTCACCAATTTCATAAGCCTGCAGCAAAAGGCCATAGAGAAATGAGTGTATGTAGTCTCATTTCATACTGCCATGGCTGAATTGGACCATACTAGGCTGCTTACCAACACACATATGGAAACTGGGAAAGACGATTCTCCAATTTTTTATTTTAAGAGATGCATCAACTCACTTTGAAAACAATTACAGAAGAAAAACTATTGTACTATGTGTCCCACTAATAGATCACTGATATTTTGGCAGAGACTACTGGATTAGTCTGGGTTTTTAACTAGTCCTAGTGTTGTCTCACTATTAATTTCCCCAGTCTAATACATATATTGAGATGATGAATAATCCTGGAAGTCTCTGTACTATGGCATTAGAATATAATACACTGATCACCTTCTTAGAGCTGGGAAAAGAAAGTAAAAAGGAAGAAGTGCCTTAAATTTAGCATAATTTATCTTTACTCATGAGCTCCATCAGCTGCAGTTATAGACCATGTCATTCAGGTGAGCAGCATTAACACATTGTGATTGTGCGAGCACTTCCGATTTTACAGTTCCCAGTCTTGGCTGATAGCTTTGTTTTGGTGAGCTGAAACTAGATAGATCATCATTCAAGTAAACGAACAAAAAAAAAGTGGTGTAGGACCATCCTTCACCCTTGTTAACAGCCTCCTTGACCCAATAAAAACATTTTTTGAGGGTTTTTCCTCCAGCACTTTAGCCTCTTCTTTTGCTCATTCTACCCATTTTTCAATATCTTGCCACTTCTGAGCCAAGAAAAGAAGCAGAATTCCTTATATGAGAATTACCTGTAGAGTTCATGTTTAGAAATCTCTTTCAGTCTCATTTATGTATAATGATTTTGGAAGTTCTAGAAATTACTGCTTTTTACTGTTATTGAATTTCACAAACTTGCAGAGGAATCTAGCAGGTTTTTTTGACATCAGGCAGCTACACTCCTGACCACTTTAGAAGAATTGTTGCAGAAAGATGTGGTTTGAAAGGGCTTTATACATATTCATACATGCAGAAGAAGGAATAACTTAAGGATGTTAACTTCTGTGCTCACTTGCAGATATTTTGTATGCACAAGTACCATATTGTACCTTGACCCATTCATACCATTCTATTACTAACAAAAATTTCTGCTGACTGATTCAGAGATGTTATGTCCTTTTGGCTGTGCTTTAACATTAAATGAAAAGCACCAATTTCCAAGATTATTTGGAGCAGGGAGTGCCATTCTTATTTGCAAAAGAGTTTTACAGAGCTAGATAATTTGAAATTAATTATTTATAACTCAGATTGTATAGGATCATTCCTAAATTCTTATTTATGTCTTTTTAATATTGAAAATTGCTGTCTCTACCAACTCACATTTGTTGTCAGTAGAGATATATGGTACTAGGATAAGATAAGGCCTCAATGTAACGACTCAAGGATTTTAAGTTAAACACAGTCAAACATCCCCACAGATTTTTCATTCAGGTCAGCATTTGACAGGGGTCTGAAAAGAGCATACAATGTTGCTCATTCCCTTTAAGTAGACCATTTATTAAAATATATCCCACAGATCTTTATAATTATTTCCAGTAGGAGAAAAATTTATTTCTCTAAAATTGAGAAGCACACTCTAAAAACCATACATTTGAAAGTCAAGCTTAACTGTAGAAACTACATAGTCCTATGAGGTGCTCCCCTGAGAATTAATTCTGATGACTCTGTGGGACTAATTCCCTTGCTATCAAAGCTGAATTTTGTATTCTTGTACTAAAATGTGTCCTGCCTCCTATTAGAATATGAATTGTATGCGTTTCTCAATTTTTCATTATACATTCTCCAGGTTTGTGCTTTTAGCTCAACAATACAGTTTTTTGGCCCACACTCATTTGTGCAGGTCTACTCTTCAACATAATAAGATTATGAAGGAATATCAAAGTTGAACTGCAGGTCCTACAGAAAGGAGACATAGTCACTTGTGGGAGTGGGCGGAGCGTCACTGACACAGTGGCTTGATTTGATGGAGATCTTTGCTGATCAGCAGTATATCTTCTGATTTTGTCACTAACAAGTATTTCTCACTAAAATTCACAAAGATTTTCTTAAGAATGGTCAAAAGAATAGTCTTTTAAACACCAAATAAAAAATTAAGAAGAAAGCATCGCAGGATGCATTTTAGAATAGGATAAACAAGGTTTTTGCACCTAAACAAGACACAAATAGAGATGGAAGAAAAAGCCTCTGGACAAATGTTTGCGGAAAATAATCTAAAAAGTTATGCTACATCATAAATGTAATAGCAATTTAAAAATACATGGTACAATGAAAAAAAAGAAGTAATCAATACGGTTCACATAAACTGGAATATTAGCATGTAATGAAAATAACATGTTTTTACAATTTCATCAGATATTGGGACATATATTTCAAAAACATGAACTCCAATATCTAATTTTGGCCATAGAATCAATGGGGAACCTCCTCAGGAGAGAAGGCATACAAGTCTAGAAGACAGAAACTTTGGGAAGATTTAAAAGCAGGCTTGCTTAGAGAACCAGATGAAGGAAATGCAGGATTATAACTTCTAAATATATATAGTAGTTGTGTAAATAAAAGGGAATAGCTATCTGCTCTCCACAGTGAGGGAACAGGAAGTATCATCCAAAGTGATCCTAGTAATTTCTAGATGAGTTCAGTTAATGCACATAGGTGAGTAACCAGTAACACAAGAATCTCTGCATCAAGCTCCTTTGCATAACTTTCACTTTTCCCTGAGGCCAGCTTTCTAAAAAGAGCCACTATCAGAAACCGGACATTCCAAAGAACCCATCTCATAGTAAGAAAACAAAATATATTATGCAATCATCACACTGTTTGCATATCTCTGTACAGAAATATGTATAGAGATAGCCCCACAGGTCTTTCAACACAAAAAGTGACTTTTTCTTCCCAAAATGCAATCTTCCCTAAGCAATATTTGAGCTAAAAAAAAAAAAAAAAAAAAAAAAAAAAAAAAAAAAAAAAAAAGAAGAAAAGAAGGTGGATATTTTCACATTTAACAGAATTTGAAGATGCCGTCTGGCCTTTTTTTTAAGTGCAGCAGTTAATCTGCATAATAATGACAAGGTTTAACAATAGCATTAGTGGTGAAAAGACATACATTCCAGTTAATCTAATGATAGAATTACATTACACATTTTAATGCAATTTAAAAATGAAAACTCTTCAGTTCTAAAATGTCATACAGATCCCTGAAGCTCAGCAATATTTGTGTTTTGAGAAGGTAAAACCTCTTCCCCAGTCCACTGTGAAAGCTCTGCTCTTTAGTGACTTTCAAGACCCTATTTATAAATACAGGGTTATGATTAGGTACTATTTCACCATAGGGTACAGCATCACTAGCAGAGCTCCCTACCCAGGGCGAAAATGGAAATGTTAGTATAATAAATCAGGCCAAATGTCCTGGTAATTCTATACATGAAAGATCATCTTTAATAAACAGATGTTAACTCGGGACTCAGCTCATTTTATTTTTAGTATGCAAGTGTCAAATGCCACACACTGATTTAAGGTGAAAACCTATGGGCAAGGAGTGCATAATGTGATTGCATTTAAATGGATAAAAAGCTTAGAAGCACAGACTACTTGGAGTGCAGCTGGCTGACAGAACTGCAGAAGTAGTGGATCCAAGAAACAATTTATTCTGCTAAATAATGGGTCACATATTTTACCTGCCATCTTCCTAAAATTTCCACGAATTAACCACTTTTACAGCTTTCTATGAAAGGCTTCTGTGCACCTGCAGAGCTCTTTAGCTGCTTTTGGGACTAGTGACTCATAATACCTGGTTAAGCATAAAAGGCATTAAATGCATGAGGACTTTTGTTTCAATTTAGAATCATTACAGAAGCAGTGCAGTTATTGGGAATTTAATTAGCCAACAGCCATACTTTATTCTTCATATAATCATGAAATGCACAATTAACTGTTTTCTCCATTTTGTTCTTAAATGTAGTATTTCATATAAATAACCCCAAATCCCCCTAAAACACAAACCCATATATCACCCACATATACCTGGGAGCAGTTACACTAACAGAGCAATCTCTCTACCTCTGTGATAGCTCTGCCTCAGGCAAACACTTCAGCTTCTCTCTGTTCCTTGAGGTAGCAAGAACTCTTGGATGTTTGGCCACACTGGAGCCTATAGTGTCCTAAGAGGTTACTAGGGGGAGGATAACATCACTTTGCAGCAGGTGGCTTTATACACAGAGATGTGCAGGTAGCAATTAATAACCACACTTCTTTCCTTTCTCATGAGTTTCTTTTAAACAGTGCCACTTACACTGCTGGTAAACAGAAGTTCGAATATTGTTTCCAAAAATATTTGAAATATAATTCAAAATAAAATTTTGAATATTCCAAAAATCATTGAAACCTGCAAGAAACACAACATGAGGCTGGAAAATTAATTATAATTTCACTTGCAGATTCATACCATATGATATCATTTACTGTCCATGAGCTCAGGAAGACACCTTATATTAGCAGTGGGAAAATAATATAAGTCTAATAATGGAAGAAAATAATGTGTGGCTGAGTGCACTCTTCCATCCTTGGCCTTCATAAAAGTTGTCTACCTTATTTTTAAGCATTATGTGTCATGCAATAGGATCAGGAAAACAAGCTAGTTTTGATTGCCCTGAAAAAATCTCTCCATTAGCCAAACCCATCTCTGATTTAAGGGGAGAAGTTAGCCAGCCTGTATTTCATCATGCTCAGGTTCCCAGGCTCTACTTTAGGTTTTACACAATTTCTTGGCAGAAATCAACACTTTGCTGCATTAGAGACTGCACTAAAGAAAAAACAAACAAACAAACAAACAAAACCCTCCACTTTCTTGTGAAAATTGAAATCAGATGTGTGATCTGAAATGAGACTCTTTGGATCATGCAGTACTGCAAATCCTTGCTTCACACACGAAGCTCCTTCAGTAAAAATGTAGCTATGAATGTCCCTCAAGTTAAGCGCAAGAACATCAGTGACCGACCTGTGACCAACATGCCTGACACTGAAAACAGCACACAGGAAAAACATTGTAACAAAGATTTGTTCTTAGCTTGGCAAAGAGATTGCTTTTGCAACCTATGGTGTTTTCAACACTAGCAAGTCTCATTACAACTCTCCAAGGAAATGGAGCAGGAAAGCAGCTTTTAAAAGAATCAACGAATCAGACTGATGTGGCAAAAGTTCACTAAAGAGTACCAAACAGATAATTCAATTTCTTCCAGGAATTTCATAGCACTGTGTTGTTGAGAAAATCATATACATTGCATTTAATTGCTCTGGGACTTTTAGGATTTCCAGTACAGAATGCAGGAATTTCTACATAATGGTAAACAATGTCTTCTACAGAAAATTCTTTTTCTCCCATGCATTCTCTACATTCCTGACATAACGAATCTCAGATTATCAAAATAAACTTTGTTCCTTTTCTGAATGATGCAAAAAATAAAAGGACTTTTTAGCTCTAAATATGAACTTTTTTATATGTGCCACTATGAGAAATTCCATTATATCATAACAGAACCAGTCATATAGCTCTTTGACTGGAAGAAGACAACTGCAATTGCTCAAATTGTCTCAGTTCAATTATGTTATCTTTATTCATGGTTCAAAATAGGCTGTGATGATGCAGAATGAAAAAATTATCCTTCTTGCTTACAGATCTTTTCCCCAGTGTTCCTATCACAGTATATAACTCTTAACGCTTTAATATATACCATGTCTATTCTCAAGGAAAATTTTATCCTCTCCTGCTATGTATAACACACATACTGTATAAATCATATAAATCAAGAAGATGGGGAGAGGCTGGGAAAAGAGTTACTATCAGGAAAGAACTGAAATGCTTTGACTGAGTTTACCAGTGTGTTGCTTACAATATTTGGCTAAACATTGGAGTCAGCACCTTGATGGTTTTGCAGCAACTTGGGAAATCTCAACTTAAAGATGAGCTTATGGAAACCATGTAACTGTGTTACAGAAAATACCACTGCAAAACAATACAGCACAAAAGTTACTTTATATAACTATAATTTGTTGACTGACCCTTCAAGACTTTGTAATGACATTTAATTCCTGTCTCCTTTCTGCCTATGAAAGATTAAATAAGATTTAAGATTAATTTGCACAGATTAATTTGTGACTTAGGCACCACCCAGAACTTATGCATCTTTATTTCTCCTGATTTCTAGTGTCAACACTAGATATGTGACGTGGCAATTGCTTCCAAGATTGTAGTCATGTTTCCTGATGGTGCGTATAAAAAATGCACAATCATATGTACAAAAGAGTCATATTTTACTGCAAAAAAGTCTTTTGAGAGAATTAATCATGCCAATGTACCAGTCTAGGGAGGCTATGAAAGTTAATCAAGCCTCTTAGAATAGAGACTTAGAATAAGATTTTACAACACTCAGAAAACAAAAATAAATCCTTACTTTTCATAATACTGAAATTCAGCTTGTCTCATTTTAGCACAAGGTTATTTTGCTTAACATTATTTGCATTGTAACACAATGATCTTTTACAAATTTTTCTATAATATGATTTTGTCCCAGACTTCACAATAAAGGATTAATTCCTGGATGCTTGATACCGCTGCAAATCTCACAGGGCAGACAGCAACAACCTCAGCATTGCTTTTACCAGCATTTGGGTAAATTAACTGTGTAATGAGTCCTTGGTTGTCCTTAACCAAAACTTTGCTGGACAGGTCCATTTACAATGCTCAAACAGAATGACCTTGCAATCTGGCTTAGAGGCCCCTAGATTGCTATAAATGTGACCTGACATTTCTTTATGGGTGAAAAATTAGATTATAGCAAAAAATACAATAACATAATTCTATTTCAGGGTCTAAGTAAAAGTGGTGGTCGAACAGATTAAGATGTAAAATTCCTCTGTAAAATTAAATTATTTATAATATGATGCATACTCCTTGTTTTATCTGTCATATAATACAATTATTCCATACAGTATAGCAGCTGCATTCAGCAGTGCTGCTGACAAAACAAAAATAGGATTGTTGCCAAGAAGGGGGTCAAGAACTTTGGAGGGCAGTTAATCTGACTTCTAAAGTTTTATCTTTAAAATAAAAACACTTGCAAATTTTGCTGGTTTTTATGACAGCACTTGGCCATTAAGAAATTCTTTCACCTACATTACTAATCAAAATCACCCAATTTTTACAAGTCTTTTAACAATAATGATACAGCAAATTACCATATTATCATACTTTCCTCAGACTGTCAGCTGCCTTACCTCAATATTTCATAGGTATTCTCATTCAGTAGCTAAAAATAGCTAAATGTTATCAATCAAGTTAGTGAATCTGTAGAATCAAAATCAGAAGCAGTCAAACACATTTAAAAATATTTGATTTTTTTTAGTGTAACTGTTAGGATTCTTTTCATATTAGAACTTTTAGGTAATTTCTTCAACTCCTCAATTCTCCTAGAAAGTTCTACTTTTCAAAGCAATACTTGAAATGTATGGTGAGATTATATCAACCAATTCATCATCACAATGGAATTTTTCAATTTCAAATTTCAGTTATACAGTCCTACTTTAGTGTTCAAGTTCCTCTTTGTGATGTTTGAGCTTTTGCAAGCCCTCTTTACATGAAAGCAGAAGACAAAAAAAAAAAAAGACAAAAAAAAAAAAGTAATCAAGAGGAAATTATATGGATTTCCAGAAACTAACATTCTATTCTGCCAATTCAGTATGAAAACAGAGAAAGGTCTGACAACTGTGTTCTGCTTAATGGCTGTGCTGTATATGTCCCTTAGTGAAGTAATGTACACATGCAAACAACAAAGAACAAGAAACATAAGTCTTGTAATTGTTGTGAAATAAGACACTAAAGCAGATCATCTTTTATCAGCCCAGCAGTTCTTAGTAAGTAAGGCACTACTCACACAGCATTTCTGCAATTCCAACAATAAACTCACCTAAGAAAATGAAGTTTCTCTCTTCTACACCCTGGAATATTTTGAATTTAAAATTATTTATTTCATGGAGAACCTCCATGTTGTAATTCTAGCCAAGATATTGCCTTTCTTTATACTGTACTAATTACATGAAATGTGATTAATACAGTGTACATTATTAATTCATTGCAAATTAAAATGTGCAAATAGTTTCAAACTCTGAAAAAAAAAATTCTGACCAATGTTTGTTTAATCTCAGCTATGCAAATAAAGTTCTGTGTTCTAATCTAAAATGTTACATCTGTATTTGATCAACACTTCTGCCAAGACCTTGTAGTAACTCTGTAAATATTATCTATTCCTGTGCATCGAATTTTTTTTTTTTAAATTTTTTTTCTAGTTTCATACCTTTCTAACCTACCGCCAAATTGTATTTTCCATCAGCCTTTGGATCTGCCAAATCAATAATAATTTTCTTAAGATTGTACTTAATAAATTGTCCAGGGCAGCAGATTTTCTTAGTAAATGTTCAGTTTTCAAATCCATTAAAAGATGCTCCCGTCTGTATCACAATCACAGAAAACTTCTCTCAATTCCCATTTCATACTCTTCTGGCATGAGACTGAATCTTCCTGCATGGCACCAAACACTAGTTGCAAAAGCTCTGCATTTTATAGGAGTTGCTCAGCAAACTTGCTGTAACATACTAGAGATTCCCAAGGCTAGATGTGAAGTATACTGCTACAAGCAAAACACCAAAGGACTATTTGAATAATGGGAAATTATATTATTTATCACCATGACACAGAATCTTAGACATTTGAGATTAGTTCCTTAGTCTATCTGGAGAAGTTAATACTGTCATAGATTAGTAGCTTACCCACGTATATAAAACATGTTTGTGAGGTCACATAGAGCTAAACATTTTTCTCTTCTTTTATTCTAGTTGTAAAACACTTCTGGTAACATGCCTTCAGTGTCACACTGCTCAGAAAGGTGAAGGCAACACCGAATGATACAGATCCTTCACTCTTGCTCCACAACTCCCCTTCTTCCCCCACCCCCCCCCCGCCCCAAAAGCAAACCTCACACATAGAAGTAGTGCTGAACTGCCTAAGAGAAGAGGGGCATTCTTATTTCATGGTCAGTAAGCTCTGCATCTCAATGAATGTCTTTCACAAAGCTGTCTGTTATCTTGAGTTCAGATTTCAAGTTCCTTCTGTTGATACAACATTCCTTCGTTTTCTGCCCAACATTCGCCTGATCTGAACATAAGTATGATTTTGGAATAAGAGCTTTTGGAATATTATTAAGCATATAAAAATCATTCAATTGCTTAGATAAAGTTTTTATAAGTAAATCTGCATCATTTGTCCCTAAAATAACAGCACTTAGCCATCTGTGCAATCAGAAAGTTTCTTAGCAACTTCATCATACTCCAAAAGAAGCAACTTTTCTTTTCCAAGGAAAATCAGGTCAAATACATAAAAATCAAAAAGAAAACAAAGGAGTAAAACATTCTCAGTGTCTCTAGAACTTAAAACAAACAAGCAAACAACCCCCCAAATGCCCTAAACAGACAAAAACAGCTCAGGAACAACTTCTATCATAGTGTATTGTGTTCCAGTATGTGATTCCCACAGAGATTTGGCCAAGTGGAAATGAAAGGGGCTAATATCTTCGATCTTCATTTCAATATTTGCAAATTTGTAGGACATCTCAATCACTTATAGCACATCTAAATATTTTTAAGAAGAACATTAATCACTTGAAAGCACTAATAGAAACTGGGCTTTTTTTATAATGAACAGAAATGCAAGAAGTGCATGTCCTTGAGCAAATTATCACATTGACCTATCTCCATTTCAGCTACATATTTAAAGACAGCACAAAGCCAGAACATTAATAAGGAACTAGAACACTTACGGAGTGCTGCTAGAATATGGAGTCCCTGGATCAGTGTTGTTTTTCTTTATTCTCCTTTTCATCCAATTACCAGAAAATTGTAGAGGTTTTACAATTATAGTGGTCACCTGCTTCATACATACCTATATTTGGTTTCTTTATAACGCTAGATAACCTACTTTGGTTAGGGTAATTACTACTGAAATGAGAAAAAAAAGATTCTGTCAAAGCAGGTTCATCTTCAGCAGATGTATATGAATACTCAGCTTTGGAAAGACATGCACAATTCCTTATTGGTGCGGTTTAACATAGCTCGGTTTTTAGTTAAAAAGAAAACCCATCAGTTGCAGAAATGATTCTCCATGAAGACTTCCAACAGCTTCCTCCAGCAGAACCAATCGGCTGGCTAGTCTGGAATGTTGACACCCTGTTAAACCATTTAAGAGAGCTGAACACGCCTCTGTGAAATCACATTTAGAAATGAACAATTTCTAAAAAGGAGGGAGCAATTTCTAAGCAGGAGGGGAAAGCTCTCCTGCCCGGCCTTTGCAGAGGCAGCTGGGAGCTGGCCGGCCGGGCTGCGCTGTGCCCGCAGCGGGGCTGCCCCGCACACCCGCCCCGCACGCCCAGCCACAGCCCGCCCGCTGCGGGGCCCGGCGGAGACTCGGCTTCAGCCACGGCCTGCCCCAGCCCTGGGCTGCCGAGACATGCTGCTGGCACTGCGGAAAGTCATGCAGGTAGAGCACAGGCGGCCCTGCACAGAAAGCGGCCTCACAGCTGGAACTGAATGCGGCAGGGGCCCGGAAACCTGCAGCCAGATCGGCCCTGCTCGGCAGGGAGTGCATGACCATCCACAGGCCCGGGTGAAATATTAACTCCTTCAGTGCACAGATGAAACTTGTAGACATCAATCCTCTTGCAAGTGAGAGAAAAAGGAAAGGGTAGTGTTAGAAATGACCAGAGCAGGAGATGATATTAACTCCTTAAATGCCTTTATTTAAAAAGGGGAAGCTCGAGGGATGGCCTACGCCCCTGCTGCTTCACCGAGGAGGAGGTCCAAGTCGGTCCTGCCACTGCCCTCGTTGCTGCAGAGCCGCTGCAGGGCTGGGAGTTCGCCCTCACCGGTGTTCTCTAGAACTCAATTTGGCATGTCTGGTCTAGGGTTGTCACCTTTGCTCAGTTCTCCTTTGGTCATGGCGAGAAGGCAGAAACAGTCCTCCAGTAGCTGAGGGTCCTCTCAGTACTGTAGTGTCTTTCCTTTATTTGGATTTTGTGTTGGGTTGCAGCTTTTGGACCATTTTGCCAGCAACTCCACTTCCTCTTGGAGTGGAGCTTCATGGGAGTCCTTGGGTTTTCCATAAGGGTGGCAACAGCAGTTTGACGGGCAGGCCGGGCACTGGCAGGGAACGGGAAGTGGAGCACGCAGGAAGTGGAGCAGGCAGAGGGCAGGTGGGAGGAGCAGCAGAGGCCAAGGGGTGTACAATACAAGGGGTAAGGAACTAGGGTCTGGGATACAAACTTTCGAGGGAAGGTAAGGGGCATGCAAGTTGCTATGGATACCAGTGCACTCAACAGTAACAAGTAACAGTAACCAAACTTCCAACACTTGAACAACTAGGAGTCCCTTAATTTTATTCACTTCAGGTAGAGTAAACATTGTGGAGACACAGAGGTCAGTGAAGGAGTCAAATCCCAGACGGGAGGAGCTGAAATTCTCTTGTAAGGCTACAGTGAAGATATAATTGATACATCAGTCTCCTTTGGTTTTTTCCCTGTAACTCATGGAATGTATTGGGGGGATATAGCGTTCTAACTACAGCCATGAGCAGAGGCACATATGTTCAAGAAAGCAGATTTTGAAGTAGCTATCATACAACAAAAAGCTTGAACAGAGATGAGAGAGATGAGAAACCTTGCCCCAGGGATGGAAGAAGAAAACCTCTGTTCCAAGAGATAAAAAGAAGAGAATTTTTGTTTCTATACTAGAACAGCTAATCTTTAAAATTGTACCCCAATAAGCTGAGATGACCCATGGTGGTAGTTGTGGGAAGACTACCAAACCATTAGAGGGACTCCACAATTGCAGATATCCACACAGCTGCTATTCATGGAAATTAAAACCACAAGAGAACTGTTTCTTGTGGAAAAGTCCCACAAGAGATCTCTCTCCCTAAGTGAACAGAAGAAAGATTATTTTAGAAGTGGTAAACTAAATGAAAATACCAAATTTGGTCTCTTTACATTGTCAATGAATAAAGAAGAACTGGGAGGAGGAGAAGTGCTCTGAAGGCTTATTCTGATTTCTAATTATTTTTCTTTTAGTTCTGTTAATAAAGTTTTCTGTATACCCTTTAAAGTTTTGAGCCTGCTTTGCTCTCCTCCTAATCTTTATCTCGCACCAGAAAATGAGTAAATAATTCTAGTGGGTGCACTGCTGTTTGGCCAGCACTAGACTCACAACACTTATAAAGATTGTTGCTCCTTGTGGTAAATGTAATGTGTAAATTCGTGTATAAAATATTGTATCAAAAGTTTGGACTATTAAAAGGCTACTTGAGGGCCTCTCTGAGATTCCAAGGCCTATTGTGCAGCTGTGATGCCACAAAATTTACAACAGAAACAACAGGGCTGGACTGGAGATGGCCCATTCATCAAGGATGGCCTTCCAGTTCATGGCTGCTCAAGACCTGATATCAATCTTGGTGGAAGATCTGGAGGATGATCAAATCAGCATCCCAAAGAAAGAATCTGGGAAGACTTCTGAATCATCTTTTCATACTTATGGGAACCCCTTTCGAAACCTTGCTTGGAAATAAAGAAATGCATGAATATTTGGACTATCAGTGGACTTAGCCTCAGGATAAATAAAAACCATACACCAAGACCCAGCATTCGTGGCAGGGTTGGATGGCACCTTTGCTGCTGTTACCCTGTCCACCCAACATTCGCTCAATGTTGTCCGATTTTATTGTGACCTTTCAATTTGATTTTGGAAAAGTTGCTAAATAAATTCTTTCATTTTGAATTGGCTTCTAATAATTTATAACACTCCTGTTGAAAAGACAACCAAACTTCTGAATCAAATCATTGAGCACTGCATTTTAAAAATTAAATCCAACATTCATTTTATCTCATTTTGTAACGAAAACCCCAGCATCATGTACACATTTTTGTTGTGATTTAATTTTGATGCTACTGCTGCTTTTAAGTGAGAACAATTTACAGAAGTAACTCAGGGCACTAATCACTGCCACCACTCATCCAGTACTAGAGGGGTACAAGTGACCCTTAAAATCCCCAGGGCACCCAAATGGCACTGCCAGAGTCATGATGCCAAGGTTACGCTAAACCAGTACCAGATAACAGTGGAAAGGCAGTAATCACCTCTGTGGACTAAAAGGTGCATGGAAATTATCACTGCACAGTATGGGACAGGCTGTAACAAAACAGCTCATGCTGAGTGAGCACAGGTTTTTGTTCACAGCCCCAACAACAACAACAACAACAACAACAAAAATAAAAGAATGAGGAAATTGTGGCATTTCCATGTGTAATTTTTTCTCATATGCAGGTGGAAGTATTTGCAATGTGTCTGTGTTCTCTGATACTGGCTATAGTTCTGCAGCAAGGTTTCTGTTCTTTAGCAGAAATTCATTTGGGATGGTGGAACACAGTGTATGTAGATTTTTTGCTTAACCTGCTGTTTTTAAAAACCTTCTTAAAACCTTGCTATTGAAACTATTAAATAAAATTATTTAATCTCCCAAAATAGCCTACTTCAAAGATATAAGGTATTAAACTTCACATGTTTTTATGTATGTCTGTAATCAAGCTTAATAATGACATTGTATGCAATTTTCCATTCTAATTGAAATTAGCACAGAATTTAAACAATGGATTTAGTATTAAAGCTGTTGGCCAGCCCATGTTTTAGTGGAGACTGTCATTTGTAAGGGCTATATGGCCATTAGCACAGTGACAGAATAATAATTAATTTATATTGCCTTTTTACATTATAGCAGAAAAGAAAAAGCAATAGCATCATTTTGCTTCACCTCTTTACCTTAGCAAAGGTCAATTTCAACTCATTTTCATGGTTTTCTTTTTCTTTTAGGTCAACAGACTCATGAATTTAAAACAAAGTCAGAGCAGCTAATTAACATTTGCTGATTGGATAAAAAGTTACTAAAAAATGCTGGGTAAATAGCCAATACAGTTCTGCAGAATTTGGGGCTTATAAGACTCAAAACATATAAATTAGAATTCTTGCTAGAAAGGTTAAAGGATAATTTAATAAGTAAAGTGGCTAGCTTAAAATTTTTAATTATTTTGATTAGAAGAAAACTGTAAAGGGGAATTTTTTACAATAAGCAGAGTCTGTCATACAAATGCAGTTTAGATTACACAACGTAGTTGAACTCTAATGACAAGAGAAAATGAATACAAACAGGTCTTTCTGTAAGGTAATAAATATAAATACCTGAATATAAAAATTCTATATGCTAGTAAGGATAGAAAAAGAAAAAAAAAAAAAAAAAGTAAGATTTTGCAGTTGCTGCCTCAGACTAGATGCTTACAATTTGAAAAATGCTATTGGGAAAGGAAAATTCAAAGCCCAAGGTATTGTAGTTATTTTATATGAACTAGTGTGTATGTAATCAGAAATCTGCCAAATTCACCATAGGTTTTAGTCATCTACTTGCAAAACTTTTTCAAGATATTTACTGAAATTGCCACTAAGTATTTAAAAATGTTAAGAAATGTAATAAATATTTATAAAGTTTTATAATTGACCACATTTTAGTCCATTGGAAAGTAATTTAATCCTAAACTTAGCACTTATA
Source organism: Sylvia atricapilla (assembly GCF_009819655.1). Taxonomy (NCBI): domain Eukaryota; kingdom Metazoa; phylum Chordata; class Aves; order Passeriformes; family Sylviidae; genus Sylvia; species Sylvia atricapilla. The sequence continues at coordinate 48,809,572 of NC_089174.1, read as the reverse complement.
TTTATATCATTTATAGCACTTATTCTTTATATCATTTTTTGTGCCAGAAAAATATTTTGTCTAGTCTCAGACATTCATCCTTCAGCTCTGATATGGTGCTAAGGTAAGGTGCAAATGCTAAGGATAAAAGTATATTTTACCCCCTTAGGCTAATACTCCACTGAGTCTCCTTACAAACAGGTACGCCTGTATTTATAGTTTACTAGCTCCTTTTCACTTCAGCATTTCCAGGGCAAGTTACTGCTACTGTGACAAACTGCCTGCTGTTGTGAGTGGCTGCATTGTTCTGATCTGCTGGCAGGGGTTAAAGCATCACAGATGCAAAGTCTCTCTTCAGAAATTAAGACGATGTTGCTGAATTATTGCTCACAGATAGTACAAGTACCCTATTGTGGATTTAACTCAGGTTTCTAACAGGAAGAGCTGAACTAAAACTTCACGGCAAAACAGGGGAAGAATATCCTGTAAGCATTATGGGAAATTCCTATGACACCCTAAGTATTTGGTGGACCATTCTTCTTACATATAAAACATCCTTAACAAAATGAAACTATCTTTACATGACTGAAACTACATCCATGTGACTGCATGGCAGACGCAAGTATTGCAAGGAGAAAAGGGTGTGAAGTCAAAATGAACTACTTTTGTAATAGATTTCCAAAAGTAAACTAACAAGTTGAAAAAAGTCAGAGTAACAGGTACAGTGAAGATTTTTTAAAAAATCCTCTCTTATCCTCCCCTCGGTGTTTTTTTTTTTTTGTTTTTTTTTTAATAATCCGCTATGTGGCAGTAGTAAGGGGGAAAGAATTTCCTTGTTTTAAACTAGGCAACATACATAATAAGGAGAAGCAATAATAAGGGAAGAAAACAGTGTGTTTTCTGACACTCTGGCTAAGTATGGGGAAAGTAACTGCTTGTAGAAAAAAAACTTTTCCAAAAGTGGGTACTGTTGAAGCCAGGCAACAGAGACTGCAGTTATGTGAATTTGGCCTGAAGAACTGCACACATACCTGCACTTGAAGTCTGCATTCCCTTCCACCTGCAAAGCCCAGTGCTTCCCCAGCTCTCACACATCCCTCCTCTCCTACTCACCGCCCTGCCTTTCTGTTTGACAGCTATCTCTGGCTGTATTGCAAGCTGCAAAAAAAGCAGTGGCATTTAAGGAATTTTTCATCTTGCTCTGGCCTTTTGTATCATTAATACAAGTCTCTGTGGACACACAGTTTAGAACAAGTGCTTCAGCAACATATTTACAAGATGCTTACATTTTTTTCCAGCTAAAACTGTTTCCTCTGCTCTCTTTCCTGTCTCAAAGGAACTATCAGTCAGACAAGAGTTCATTTTTTGCATACAAATTATTAAGAATATGTAGTGGCATTAGGTAGATCATTTGCCAAGTAATTAAATAACCTACCTCAGAAAACATGGGGAAAAATAAAGTGAGTTTCCAGATGGTACAAATTTTCACTTTAGTCATTAAAATTAAATGGCAAATTAGGAATATGTGTGCATGCGAAGTCAGTATATTAATTTAAATTACTAGTCAAATGTAATTTAGCCAGGATACACTGAAAATGTCATCTTTTGGTTTTTTTCAACCAAGATGAGTGTCACTAGCACTAAAAAGAGGTGATCTGTATAAGTCTCCTCTAGCAAAGACAGACAGTCTGACTGAACAATATGAAGTTGTGAGCAAGTTTTCTTTCTTTCTGAAATTCAAGCCACTTTAACAGCTTTCAAATCAGATGCTTTGTAAGTCTCTGATGTCAAAATTATTAGCCACCTAGGAAATCCAGATAAAGGAAAGAAATAATTAAGGATTACTTTAATATTGTTTGCAGTGGTTGTCTTTACCTCTGACTCTACTGTGAAACTGAGACACCAGTTTGTTGTATTTACAAAATGACTGCAACAGACCCCTGCTTAGCTGTATCTGTACCCTAACTGGTGATCCTCAAACATTAAGAAATTGTGTTAAGTTTCTGTGATTGGTGAACTTATTTTCAGAGGGATTTAACTTCCATGTAGGCTCTTAAAAAAACAGGCCAGACTTTCAAAAGTATTCAAGTATTTTCCTTCTTTGCGTTCCCATAGGCACTGTTGTGCTGGAAGTGCCTTGATAAAACAGCTGACTCCTGCTATGACTCCTTCTCTGCTAGAATCAGGAACACCTGGGGAGTACATCCAGGGCAATCTCACTTTTTACCCTGTAAATGAATTGGCATGTCCTGTACAGCTTAAAGTGTGCATGGAGCAGCTTATTCTAATACAGCATAGCTGCATGGAAATAGCTTGCAGTCTGTGTCCAGGAGCTGTCCTGAGGCCACTGCAAAGCAGCTGATGGGTATGAAGGTTTACATGTAGTACATGTGTACTACACTGGTGAGCAGATAATGCAGGCAGGATGTCCTAAGGCTGAGTATGACACCCTTGAAGGCAACATGACCAAGAATATTCCCAGGTGCCTTAAAACCAATTGAGCTTCCTGCAGTACCTGAAGAGGCAAATGTAAATACAACTCCTGTGTAATACAGAGGGCCTTGCCTTTTCCCTTATGAACAAAGGCAGTCCTCTGATCTCCATAAAATATTCTGTATGTTTCATTTTCTAATATTTAAATCTGTCATCACTGTAGCCTGTGACACTAGGCATCAGCATGTCCAGCAATAGTCATGGAAATCTTATTAGTTCTTTGTTAGTTTATTAGTGTTTAAAACTGCGTGGTAAAGGAAACACATTTTCAATGTCCCATGTTCCACTTCTTGCATCTGCAAATACTTCAGGAAAAGTATTTAGTGTGAAATTCCTCGCAAAAGGCACATTCCTGGTTGAGCGGCAGGTACCTTTTAGTGGATTTTCTGTGCTCACAGACCTAAAAACCTAATTAGTGTGTCAGTATTTGTACTAGAGATAACCTATAAATCTTGGTAACACAGATTTAAATGTCCCTTGGATTTAGTTTAAGTCAGTAATACCAGAATATCTAGTGCATTCATTTTTAAAAATTACTGCTTGTTCCTGTTATGCATTGAGAAGTAGCATATATAGTAGATATGATTACTAAGCCAGAACCCAGAAATCTAAATCTTATCCTAGATCTACCATGATTTATTATGTGATTCTTGAAGTATTCCTCAATCTTCCCAAACTTCTGTTTCCTTCTGTTTTTATTATTGCTGTAAATATTTAGAATACAGTATCTCACATGGCAAACACACTCTCTTATGCTCTTAGCAGAAGAAATATCACCTGAAGTGTGACATCTAGATACAAATTGTTTAAACTGTACAGATGCTGATGTAAACAAGAAACATTCAGATAAATATTTCTTTTTTAGCACAAACAAGTGTAACATTTCTTGCTTATTCCAGTAGTGTTAATTATTGCTGAATGTAGTCAAGAGAACAAAGAAAAATGCTTTTTATTTGCACATCATGCAAATCAGCTCTTTTGTTTGAAACCATCTGTCTTTATATTCCAGATGTGATACCCCACAGCAGGTCACAGATAGCTCTCCTTCATCCCACAAACTAAAAAGAAGATTACAAGGGTTTTAGTTTGGATATGGGATGCTTTTTACACACTGCTTATACTGCAAACTGTTCTAGAACATCTATCCTCAGGCAATTTACTCATAACATATGCTTGTTAATGGAAACTTGACTTTTATTTAAAAAAGTATGAATGTTCCAAGCCAAAAATAAAAATATGGTTTTTTTCAGCCTGCAAGCAAAAATCGCATTCTATTCTTTACTTCCAAAATAGCAATGGCATCTGGAAAATCCCTTTGAGAAAACTGCACTTGTCTAAACTTCAAAAGGGAGGAACTGAGGTATAGTATAGACCCTCAACACCTGTCCTCTCTGCTCGCAGTAGCTGAGACACCAGCACCACCTGGAAGATAAATCAGCTTGCACTGAACTGCCCTTTGGACAGCTCAGCTGTACCTGCAGTATTACTCAGGCACTGCAGTGTAGATATAACACGTTTCTAACTCTTTAATATCTCCACTGAATGTTGCACTTACGCTTTAAATATAATTTTGTTCAAATTGAAGAAATTATTCAGACTTTGTTATAGAAACTGACCTGTTTTACAGACGTGTTAAGAAAGGGATTATTGTCTTAGTGTGGACACTTTATACCACTACAAAGGTGTCTGTACTGAAAGGATAATAAATGACACAAATATAAATCAGTTTTAAATGCCTATAAAAGCCTTTATTTCCAAAGCTGTGGGAACTTTTTTGTTTTCAAAAAATAATTTCTTATCAGCTTAAAAACTGTAACAAAAAGACCAGATTTACTGATTCTAACGAACTGGGGAAAAAAAACCCCACAAACCCCCAAAACATACAACCTCCCCTCAGACCCCCCAAAAATAAAAAGAAAAAAGAAAACTGCATTTTTTTCGTAACATTTTAAATGAATAATCACTGTCAGGATTTACATTATGTCTACTTAAAGTACTTTTTTATAAGAATAACAATAAACTGTTATAAAATTTCTCTCATATTCAAAGGGTCACCTTCTGGGCTAAGAAATCCATTTTTCCTTTTCCCTATTAGCTACTACCACTATTCCCGGCTTCCTTAGAATAATAAGACAGAAAAACAAACAAACAACCCCCCCACAACAACAACAACAAAACCACCCCCCCCAAAAAAAAAACCAAACAAAAAAAACCAGAGAGGATATTATATGCAAATTTATTTGTTCTCTATATATTTTCAGCTATTGGATAAGCCCAGATTTGAATAATTTCAAGCAAGAATGCTTAAGTTCAAGAACATATTATCCTAAATCCAAGTACTTGTTTTAGGCTCTTTGACCCTAGTGTCCAGATAAGTGCATTGCAAGCTCACATACACAGGCATTTGAGTAAATCCCAGTTAGATTAGATTAAATCTAGCAAGTGGATTTGACAACTGAACAGGGATACTGATCCTGATTCTGCTTACTAGTGTAGTTCAGTCCTTCTTCAGCAACACACCCAGGCTCTGCTCCGTGCCATGTCCTTCATGACTGTCATGACCAAGGATTGTTCGCAGAGTGTTGGGTTTCAGTGCAAGCCTGATCAACACACGCTGAAACTTACCTTGCCAGCTACACCAAGGCTATACAAAAGCCTAAAGAAGCTGTGGGAACAGAGTCCTCAGGCTCACACTGTTTTTATTTCCCTAAGATGCTGGCCCTCGCTGTTTCAGATCAATAGCTGTGAGCTGGCAGTGGCCCCTGCACACCTGGTCCTTGCAGGGCTGGTCCGTGTTGTTCAGTCTCTCCCCTGCAGCCCTGCAGCATGCGTCATTAGTCATGATGGATAAACTGCCCAGCTCATCAGAATGCCAAGTGGTGATGACCCTTGCACACCTTCATCCCCAGTGCAGCTGCTGCACACTTGAGGGGCTTGTGAACAGTGTCAGGGAACACAGCCCCTGGCTTGCACCACTCTTCTTCCTCACTTTTTTGTTCATATCAGCCTTGCCTAAAGCTTTGTTAAAGTGCTAGTATTTGCATAATAGGCTGCTTTTCCTGCTGATTTGTGATGAAAATGCTGTTGCCACACCCCATCTCAAGCAAGCAATGACTGAGTCATTGGTCCCAAACCACTGATGCTAGTATCTATCCTTCACAAAGGCATTTGTGTCATTAGCCTCCCACAAGGTTACAAAATGTAAAAATATCTACAGCCTTGTGACTTAGATGGTCTGAATTTTAAAAACAAAGATAAGAAAGAGCAAAACCTTGAGCTTACAGAAAAACAGACCACACTGTCACACCTTTATTCAGAATGATATTTACATTTCTGGAATGTCTCAAGCTGCTACCAGTCTGCAGATTTATAAAGCAAATCAGGATTCGAAAGTCCTGTGTTTATGCAAAGCTGTTCCTTTAACACTGCCACGGAAAAGAAATATCAGATCTTTAGGCAGGTATAAACTATATTTTTTTCAGCTTCCAGAAATAAAAATTGCTTGTCTGAAAATTTTATCTTCCTTTCTTTCCTAAATGTTTGCATTGCCATTTATGTTATTGAACAATGTAGTCACAGAGATTCGTATTTTTATTATATATTTATTCTATTCCTTTCTTACATTTTCATTTTTAGAGTGTGAAGAGTATACTGACAGAGAATATAGATATGAAGTCTATATTTCTACCTAATCTGTGTTTGTAGAAGTAAATTACCTCTCTCAACACATGACAGAAATGTCATGCTGTTGCTTCATTCCCACAAAAGTTTCCTTCAGTTTCTCCAGAGGCAGACACTTCCCAGAGCAAACACTGGACTAAAATGGAGAAAAATATCTGCTCCATATTTATTAGTTGTAGATATGTCAGTATCACAAGAACTGATGATGGAGGCAGGGATTCCAGATCATGTGTTTCCCTTGAAATCCTGGAACATTTAATGCCTTCATTAGAAACTTCCTAAAGAAAGTATATTATCTAATTCCCAGTTAATATAGAAAAGCACACAAAATATAAGCCATTCATCAAAATCTAACATGTAGATAAAAAGATATCTCTTCCTTTTGAGTCTTATTTCTGAAAGTTCTGAATACTAGTGATGACACATGAGTATTGTATCACACAGAAAGTCAGAAGTGGGACTTTTAGTACAGGTTTCTTTCATGTAGATAATGAAGAGTGGTCACTTCTCTTGAATATCTTGCCCATTATGGGCTCGCTGAGCAGCAGGAGCATCTCCTCCCCTCCTAGATGCAGTTGTACTCCATCAGGCTTGGATAACTGTCATTTTGACATTGCTCTGAGAGTTGCAGGCAATCTGCACAGGGAGTGGGGAGCCAATAGGTCTGTGTGAGCCTGCAGCAAGAGCCTGGTGCAGCCCTGCCCTGGGCAGGTGGAGTACCAGTGGTGATGCTGCTTGGGCTGGGGGTAGCCCTGGGGAGTAGGCCCTGTGGTTTCAGCAGGATTAGGATTGTGGCTCAATGAATAAGTAAGCTCTTTCTCTAAGGTTGAAACCATAAACATTTCCCCTTACAGGGCTCATTTTCCCCTTACAGGTTTCAATGGAACCAAAACAATAAAGTTGTTAAGAAGGTAAGGCAGAAAATAGGAAGCTTATGATATGTCTTGAACTTAGGTCTTCAACTCTGTCTCAGTTTGAGAAGACAGGTATCTGACAGGGAAAGCTGGAGTATCCCTTGAAATGGAGAATGTAATCCACCTTCCCCCCCTTTTCCAATTATAGAGGCTTTTAGGCAGTTAGAGGCTTTTGGGCAAAGATTTGTGAATAGAAATAGTAGTTCTTTACTAGGATGTATAACAAAGCAAACAAAAACAACAACTACAGCATTAATAAAAAAACAGTACCAAGAACTTTGAGAGCTTTGCTTTACAAAACCCAGGGCAGTTTGATCTCAGTGCCCCTGCAGGATCCTCAGAGCACCAAGCTGGAAACTGGAAAAGTCCTGGGCTGGTGGCTGGGATGGCAGGATGTCCCAGCAGGGCAGGGGCAGGGTGTCCCGGCAGGGCAGGGGCGTGCAGGGTCACACTGTAGAAAAAGGAGTAGTGCTGAAGAAGTTGACGGTGGGGCAGGGCTGGCCCAGCTCCCGCAGGGCAGCAGAGGAGCTCAGAATTCCAGGGCGAGCAGATCATGGTAGATTTCTCAGGACTGGACCCCTCCAGAGAGAGTGAACTCTTCTAGCGGCAAGCGGCAACCCAGCTGTTCTCTCTCCCCGGACACTGAAAAAACCTAGAGTATCCAGCTGCCTCAAGCTCTGTCCTTTACCTGCCCCAAACCTCATGTTATCTCTCCCTTCAACCTTTGACCACCCCTTTGTTTTGGTCAAGTACTCTTAAGTATCCAACACTAGGTGTCCTTAGGAAGTCATGGGGAAAACAATTCTTTAGAGTAAAAAAAGGGACAAACCTAACCCTCAAGAAACTTCTTAAGCTTTATTTTTTGGAAAATATTTATTAAATTGTGTTACAGCTAAATTAAATATGGTGACTGGATCTCTCCTAAGATCTCCTAAATTAAACTAGAAGAAACCAAACCTAATTGTATTGCATTTTGTATAATCATGAAGAGGTAGTTCCTTATTCTGACACAGTACTTTGCCTTTTGTAAGACTTACAGTTCATCAATTAGAATAATTTTTTTCAGTTTAAACCAAAGAGTACATGAGGAAAATATTAAATATATTTTTGAAATCTGTTGGCATTTCATATGTGAATGATATATATAGCAACTTAATAGGAAATCTGATGTTCCTGCTGGCAGATAATATCACATATTGAATACATTCTGCATGTCCGTGTTTAAATTACAGGGGAAAAATATATGATCTAGTTTACCAGGCTACATTTTAGTTTAAAAAAAATCATTAATTTATAAAACCTTACTTCCCTTACATTGGGCAGATGTAAAATACCAGAGTCGTTATAGTCTACACACACTGCAGAAATAGAGAAACACACAGAAAAGGAGAACATGGTAAAGAGCAAAAGCTATACTTATCATCACATAGGAAAATTAAGTGAGATAACAAGAAGGTTAACTGTTAAAATAAATGGATGTTTAAAAAAATATTGCCCTGTGCCATTCACAGATTAAAAGGCACAAATCAGATAAAGTATCCAAAGTCTTTGGTGCTTTTTGACTAATGTGTTTTGGGGAGGATCAGCAGATGAGCATGAGAGGGTGTGCATATTGATCTGGTGCCCAGAACCAGGCTCACCCTGACCACATCATCACAAAATGGCTCCAAGGCCAGCACAACACCTCCATGGTTGGAGTCTCCATGACAGCACATTGATTCTGTCTTGGCACACATTTCCAAGAACCTCTTTTGAAGCTATTTATAAAGGATAGGTTAATTTTGGTGACATTTTAACTATCTAGAACAGCTAACAGTAACCAGTGATAAAAACTAATAAAATACAGTAACAGTCAAGTATTTCTGTGTTAGCATGTTGACAGAAAACATCAATCTATAAGTGTCTACTTTTTGTATACTTACTTCTCTAAGAATAATCAAATCTCCATTTAAACAAATGCACACTAACAAATTGCAAGATGAAAAGAATTTGAGGCCTTTTTAAAAAATATCTTCTTCATTAACGATATTGCCAGTATTGGATCAGTTTACATGCAGCTAAAGAAATTATGCCTACTGAGGTGAAGGGAAAAAGTACTCTGGACAGATCCTGGATTTCTGTGATTTATTGCACGCAAGTGTGTTGGGGATTAGGTTTGTCCCTTTTTCACTCTAAAATGCTAACTTTCCCCATAAGTTACCCCGGAGACCAAGTGTTGGATACTTAAGAGTACTTAACTGAAACAAAGAGATGGCCGAAACCCAGCTGGGGAGTTTATTTTCCTTTATCTGTTAGTGAGGGGTTAACTGCCTTCTCTGATCACAAGGCAGCTGTTAAAAACCAGGTGGAGCAGTGTTTCTTATCTCTGCTCAGATGAGGCAGTGTTGCTTATCTCTGTTCAGTTTTCCACTACCCCCATAGGAATATCTTCTCTTAATGGGCCATTAAAGCTCACCAATGTCATCACACATTACATCATACTATTGTAAGATGCTCTACCCAGGGAGGAGGAGCCAAACCATCTTCACCTATATAAAAAGGAGCCATAAGTGTCAGCAGAAATCCAGTGCTTCCACTGGACTCCCAAAGCAAGACTGGACCCATCTCTGGACCCTTGGCTCCACAGGATCATCGCTGCTTCCAACAGAACCACATCTGCCACTCCAGGCGGACTTAGTTTTGGACTGTTTCCAGCACTCTGACCAACAGGGAGTCAGGTTGTTTTTCTGACTCTGTCAGGGTCTTCTAGGATTTCTTATTTGTTTGCTTATTCTTCTATACTACAACATTTGTATTTTTAATATCCCTAGTAAAGAACTTCTACACCTATTCTCAAAACCTTTGCCTGACAGCCTTTTAATTGCAAATTTATAATAATTTGGAAAAGGGGAGGAAGGGGGCTTACATTCCAAGGGAAATTCTAATCTTCCCTGGCAGATACCTGTCTATCTAAACCAAGACAAAGTGCAACAGAAAAATATTTTCTTTTATTCCTCTCTGTATTGACAATGGATTGCTCATATATAAATAGAGAACAGGAGTGGAGAATGAAGATTTTTACATCATTTTAGGTTATTAGTATTAGAGGAACTTGACTGTTTAGTGTAATGAGAAGGCAGATTCAGCAATTCTCCCATTACTTCCTGCATAAAGAAAAGTAAACAACCTTAGATGACCTACCTTTTGAGATGAGTCAAGCATATTCAATAAAAAAGTAGCAAAGGGAATGATTCAATGAATGCATTACACTGAATTAGGAGCCTGGGAAACCAAATATACAATCCAGATCTACTAATGTGTATTAATTGACAAATTATGTGCTCTGAGTCTCTGTAATATAGCTACAAATGTTCTGCCATAAATGAAATGTTCTGTAAATTTAATTTCAAAGCTCATGCAGAAAATTTATACTGCCCACTCATTTTGGCATTCTTTGTTGTGGAAATATAATAACTGAGAATCCTTCACTTCTTGGAACAGACTATTTTTCTTGCAGTAGATACATCTAAGGTATCTATCTCAGTCAGTTTTATGTTCAGCAAGGGAAAAAAATTGACATCTAGGTGCCAACAAGCCTATTAATTCTTTTTCATCTGCATATAAGGACAGAGCTTCTTACAGCTGTGAACTTTGGGCTAGAAGTATCAGTTCTCAGTATCAACTTACATTTCATGAAAATTAAAAGTGAGACCAGCAAAGCATCTTCATAGTCTGTCAGATATCAAGGTTGACTATTAGCATATATTATGGTTTACTTCAAGCTTTCCCTGCTTTTGAGCATGCCCTGATCATGAAAAGAGTGCAGTGCTGTCACCATAAGTTACTTAAGTAAAGTCAGGAAATTAAAATATTTTACCCACCTGCTCTTGCAAAGAGGCTTTCCAGAGAGACCCACAGATAAAAGCCAGTGAGAAGGATTCTGAGTTCCATACTCATGTCCATTTGATGCCCCAAGGAAAAGAGTGATAAAGCCCCAATGATAGACTTATAGTATGGCCTGTAATACCTCAGTTTTAAGAACAATAAAGCATATAGAGTATGAATATCCAGTGCACATTGGCAGCTCAGCTCCACAGGTCACTCAGTGATCTATGACATACCATAAGTGTCGAGTCAGGCAAGGAGGCACAAAGGAATAAATGAGAAGTCTTATCAACTACATGGTTTTTAGCAGAAGAATCGAATTTCAAACAAAATGTCCTATTTTAGTTCAGGAATTTTGGAAATTCTATAGAACTGCATCTCTGGGTTGATTTTTGTCTAAATATACAGTAAAAGCATGTTTTATTCTCACTTTTTTCTGTTGATTGGCTCTTACTACATTCCTTAAGAGAGACTTGAGAGAGCACTACAAGTAAACATTACATGAAATGTAATCCAGCAATGCGTGCCTCCTACCCTGAGAATAGTTTGGAGTTACAGCCTCAAGATCCAGAATTTTATCTCTTCATTTGGCTAGGACTCTCTTACTGATTTATTTGGATAACTTTCAATACTGAGTTATTTAAATACCTTATAATTCTTATTTTCACAGAAATAAAAATCAGGAGAGACTAGTAATTATGTTTCCCAACTTCCTTGGTCTCCCACTGTAGTACGCTCTCAACAGCTGAGATTAATTTAGTCTATTATAAATAAATTTAAAGATAATTACTATTTAAGACAGTTCTGAATTTTCCCCAGTGGGACCCAGCTGCTAAAATGCAAGGAATTGGGTTGCAGGACAACCATCTGTCAGACTTCTGTCTGCATCTTCCAAGCTGATCTGATCACCAGGGTATTAAATCAGCTATAAAAACAGAAACTAGCTTCCTTCAGGCACATGGAAGACAAAACATTAACTAAGAATAGCCAGCATAGAACTGTCAGTAACAAATTCTGCCTCATCAAGTTGATTGCTTTTTGTGATGACATGACTGGTGCTGTGGACAAGGGATAGTGCCCCCTTTGGCTTTAGAGAGATGGAATGATTTCTGTTAGCAACATTGGCAGGACAAATTGGCAGGATATGACCTGATATGTAAATGAGAAATTGTGTGGAAAATAGACTGGAGGGCTCCAAAATATGTGTCAGCTCTATTGGTTATTAGTAGCTAGTGGCATCCAGCAAGGAACTTGGAGGCAAAACCATAAAATGTTTTTTTACAGACAACCTATATTGCAGGACAGAGTGCACTTTCAATAAGGTTGCAGCTGATATCATACTGGTGGCAGGAACCATTGGGTTGGTGGAACAGCCAATGATGTGAAGGGCAGTGCAGCCATTCAGGAGCACCTCTGAAATATTGAGAAACCGTCTGACAACAATCAGCTGCCTTAGGTTCTGTGAGGGCAAATGCAATGCCTTGCACATACAGAATAATGTTAAAGGTCAATACAGGCTCTGAAAAAGAGCCAAAGGAACCTTGTATATAAATAAGACTGAGGAGTTCTGGTAGGCAGAAAGAGTCTACAAGGATCCTTTGCAGCAAAATATGCCAAAGGTGGGCTCTTTTTGCTCAGTCACAGCAGCAAAAAGGATGACCCTGTCTTGACCTGCTGCTTAGCATCAGTGAGACCACACTGGTAGTTCAGGTCCAAGGTTTGGGATCCTGGCACAAAGTCTTGGATATAATCTGCTGAAGGTCCCCACAATGGCTGGAGCCAGAGCAGAGCGTGTAGAAGAGAAGGTGGAGGCTGCTGGGCTGGCTCTACCCGGGGATTAGTAGATGAAGCAGATGAGGACAAGCACAGAGATGGGGGATGCTGCTCTTGTACATAGCCGTGTGAGGGGACTGCAGTGAGTACAGAGCAATGAGGGAGGCTCCAGAAAGTTTGTGGAATCTCCATCCTAAGACACGTTCAAATCTCAGTGGCATGAGATCCAAGGTCCTTGTCCATCTCCATGGCTTTTCCTGCAAAAGGAAGAAGGTTTCACAGCTGTGTGATTTCCTGCTATTTGACATACTGCCTTACATAATACCCATCCTCTGGTGATGAACTTCCTGCTTTAGCTACAGGAGGCATTGTGTTTGCAGGCCCTTCTCCTGCTGGAGGGCTTCAACCCCCCAGACATCTGCTGGCACAAGTTGCCCAGAGAAGCTCTGGATGCCACATCCCTGAAAATGTTCAAGGTCAGATTGGATTTGGGCTCTGAAAAGCCTGGTCTCGTTGAAGGTGTCCCTGCCCCCAGCAGGGAGGTTGGAAACATAATTTTTAATGTCACTTCTAACCCATAGCATTCAATGATTTCATGATTTTATGAATGCACACAAGGTTGTTAGAAGCCAAAAGCCAAAAAGATGGTTGGCCACTACTGAATGACTGGCCACTACTGTTAATAATAAATTATGTGGAATCATATGACATAAATACATACTTTAAACTAAAACAGTATTGTTTCTGTAACCAGTATTTTGGGAAGAAAAAACATTTACAATAATTCAAATCCTAGCCTGTTTTCATTTAAAAACTCTTATAAATACTTCTAATTTTCGAGAATGTAAGCCTTGAAAATTTCAATTCCATATAGAAAGGCTGAACTTTGAGATGATTTCTGCTGCTTTTTTCAACACGTACTATTGACTTTGGGGGGAAGGGCAATAAATGATAGAAATTGTTGTATGCTGCAAACTTCATCTCACATAAAATTATTTTTATCATACTCAAGATTAATCAGAATATGTTGCTTGTGGAATTTGAAATTTGACAGCTAAATATCTGCTGTCAAGAATTTATTGAGCAGGTTGCTTTGCCCCAAAATATAAGCTTCTCTGCTAACTGTACATATTTTACAAATATTTTGAAATATCTCTTTTGGGTAAAAGGAGAAAAAATGAGACAAAAATAAAATTTAAAACTTTTTTTTTTTTTTTTTTTTTTTTTTTATATACTGGATGTAAATATAATTTGGACTCTACCAACACTTTCTAGAGAGTAGCATGTATTTCCATGCCTGAGTTTCTCTGACTTAAAGCTCAAATCTTTGATTCACCCAGACAGGTAGGCTTGCACCTATTCCTGAACAAAAGGCAGGGTTTTTTGCCCAGTCTAGTGCCCTGCATTGCCATGGCAAAGGGCAGCAGCTGGCCTTTCACTATATCCATAGCCACAGCTATGTGCTTGCTCCCAGGCCACAAATGAGGATGGCAATGAAGTCTCACAAGTTTCAGCTGCAGGGATTAAACAATGGCAGGTAAGAAGAAGCATCACTAAAAATTAAATACATCAATTGCAGGTGAAAAGGATAGCAAGGGGACAGGGTGTCCATACTGCCAGGCATTTCTCCTTTGAGAAAATAAATAATTTTAGGAGACAGTGCAGAGGTAAGGATGATCTTGCTGTTCAGACCACACGTCAAACAAGGAGGGAGAAGATTTCTGCAGCAGGTTTTGGTCTCAGTGTTTTTTCCTCTCGATGCTGAATTCTCTTTCCTTGTTCCTTCACCCAGCCAGACCCTTCCCAGTTTTGTGTTGGTGAAAGGACATGCACACTGTGAAGCCTCAGAGTTACGTGGGTGCTTGGGACATCCCTAAAGCATGTGTCAAGGAAGCTATCAAGCAAAGCAGGCTGATGAGCAAAGACCCCACCAGAGCAAGCCTGATGTCAGTCTCCAGAAGGTCTGGTAGCTCCAGGATTATCAGTCAGCACCACTGTTTTTCAAGGACATTAATTATGTTCTCTGCTACTGATTAAATCACTCTTTAATAGAGGTCTGTTTGTGATAAAATTCAAATGTTTCATATCATTAATGCTCCAATTGATCTAATTTCTCTTTAAGAAAGTCAGTGGCAGTGTCAATAGGATATGAAAAAATGCACCTATTTATGTAATATCATTTATTTCTATGTCAATCTCTTAGTTCAAACCAAATAAACCTTAACTGTTTGTGCTGTACTCTGACATAAGCCATGATGAAATAAATTATTTATGCACTATGCCATATGTCTGAAAGTTATTTTAAGATGTGATGGATGCAGACTTGTTTCTGTTAAATCTGAACAATCCCATTTCCTGAGTATGCAGAGTAAAAAGAAAGTACCTCCTTATCTGATCAAGCAAATTCTGAAAAAAAATTAACTACTTCAATATTTTGCTTAAACGTATTGTTATGAGCAAATACTGTCAGGAGTTCTTTTACTTTTATTCTAAAATGAATGAAATATGAACATCGATAAATGTAAATTAAACAATTTAATTAGGCATATGATCATTAAAGATGACATTCATCCCTCACCATAAAAACTCAAATAATTGGGTAATGTAGATAGGGTTAATTAGATACATTTTATAGACCTCTATAAAGGGATATAAAATACAACACTTAGATAAATAAAATAAGGATATATTACTGTAAATATATTAGCGTAATGCTGTGATAGGGATTTTTGAATGTGCAGGGTTGGAAAATTCTAAATTACACCTCCCACAGCAACTGCATCTCAGCAATAATGCATATATTAAAATGTCAAGTCTAATGCTACATACTGTACTGTATTAAAAATTGTCTTTGTGACTGAGTAGATTTATTTGGGGCTGTTTTGGGATTCAGAAGCTCCACAGAATGTTTCGGGGACACTGTTCCCCAATTCAGCAAAGTATTTAAGCATCTACTATTAAGCCATTCTTTTTGACATCATCTTGAATCACAGAGTTATAGCCAAAAATAAAATTAGTGTTTCACTGAAACAGAGCCATGTAAAACCTATAACATATGTTTTATATAGCCAAAGTGTCACTTTGATTTCCCTGTGGGAGAAGCTGTATAATACTATGCCTGTTATATATGTTGACATAATTTCTTTCCAATGGCTTTATTTAAGCCCTACCATATTCACCTGTATTTGTTGCTGACCCACAGTGAAAAACTACATTCAAGCTGCAGCTTGAATAATATAAGACCTGACCCTAAAAAACACTCAGTCTCCTCTGCCTCCAATGTCAAGTGCAAATAGTTTTAATCCACACAATATGTGGTGCAAGGCACAGCTTTCGAGCCACAGATTTATGAGAAACATATACTTAGTGCAGGCAAAATGTCATGGATAATAAACAGACAAATTTTAGTAGGCACTGTGTCTCCCATAAATATTTTTTTGTTTACATTCTTGGAGATGACCCACCTAGCAACCCTTCAAGGACACCAGAAACTTCAAATTAGGGAGAGGCAAATGAAACTGTAACTTGGATTAATCTAAAAATGACTGCCAGCAACTTCACTTACAGCATGAAATAATTCTGGTGGGAGTTTGGCATGACTAGAAGAGCCATTTTGGGGAAAATATGCATAAAGAGAAAGTTAAATGTTAGTATATAACTAAAACAGTCGGTATGTAAAGACTGGCCTGCAGATATAGTTTGCACAAATTAGGTTCCTTACCATATTGGTGCAGAAATATCTGCATATCCTGGAGGCTGAAAAATGCAGACTGAGACAAAGAAAAATCCACAGCAAAGTAAGGTTTTGGTACAGATCTAAGAATAGTCATGTATCTGTGACATCTTATTTTCTCCTTATGAACATATCTCTAACACCATTTGAAATAATTCTGAAAATATTTAGTCATTTATCTAAAATTGTGTTTTATTTTTCCCAGAGATATATAGGATAAGGTATGCCTTCAGATATTTGCTTATTGATGAGCACTCATTTTTAAAGGAAAAGAGTGCCTTACTGTCTATCTTTAACACTGCACCACTTTCACAAGATACCACTTTCACTCATCTCCTTCATTTAGTCATTTTCAATGACTCCCAAAAAGCTTCCAGTCCTGCCTGCAGACCTGTTTGTTGCCCACTCCAGACTACTTACCTGCCTGCCCAAAACTCATTGCAGCTCCATTCAATTATAGTGCTCTTAATCAAACTGTCCAAATACTCATATTCCAGTGAGACTAACTGCTTCCATACATCCCAAATTTCGCACTGCAGCAAATCTGAAGAATAAAACCTTGGCATATAAAGGATTTTGACTGTCCCGTGGCTGCTCTGTGCGCTTTGTCTCCGCAGTATACAAGGATGGTTCAAAGAGGAGATGCTGAAGTGACCAGAGTCCTCCCTGAGAAGTGTGGACCATCCTCTGAGCCATCTGCGGGCTTGGTGTGGTGTTTGGGGCGTGTTCCAGAATCCAAAAGTTCAGCAACCACAGAAAGCCTGAGGGCTGTAGCAGTTCTGCTCTTTGAACTATGTCTGCAGCAGCAGTTTTGAGTATACAACAAATTCCAAAGAATTCTGAGGGGAAGAAGAAGAGAACATTTTCCTCAGCTGGGGAATCAATTTCAAGAAAAGGAATCTGAGCAACTACTGACTACCTGACAATCAGGACCAAATCAATTTGGGGACTTTTTAAATCATATGCAGACAAAGCCTAGGTTTCACTTTGTTGATATTTGCAGGAGGAGGTTGTTGGCAGAAATCTCAGCAGCAATGTATAGATAATCATATGGTACTCCCAGTCTTACAGAACAGAGTTAAAAAATCAGAAGGAAGGAAGGAAGGAAGGGTGGACAGAAGAGCGGAAGGAAGGGCAGAAGGACAGAAGGGTGGAAGGGCAGAATGAAGGGTGGAAGGGTGAAAGGAAGGAAGAAAGAAAGAAAGAAAGAAAATTAGTTTTAGTTTCTTTTCCACAGTCCTTGACAGAAAAACCATTTAGCTAAACAAATATAAAATAATTGGATTCTTTTTCTTTGTTTTCTTTGCCTATTCTCTAGCTAAGTGTTTGATTTAGCAGCTTTCTTTACTATTTCGAAGCTTTACATGTGTTGATTAGAAATAAAGGTGGCTTTGCATCTATTCTGAGGCAACTATAAAAGTACATTGGGAGTTATTTCAGTGTTTTGTATGGTGCAGTAAACATCTGTGAAATTTTTATAATATAGATCCAGGACACAAATTAGTCAGATTGGTCTGGATTTCCTTTTTATTAAATTCATTACACCATACAGTATTCTTTGTCCCCACATTCTTGTGCTTTGATTTTCCCAGAATAAAGAGTTTTTATCAAAACACTCTAAAGCATATTTTCTGTATTTTCAGGAAAGAAAAAAAAAATCCCCTGTAGTGAATTTCCAGTAGAACATGGGTTTTAAGTGCCAAATATATAATCTTACAATATTGCTTTTTATTATTTTGAAAATAACTTTGATCTCCCTAGATGTCTGAAGTATAGCTGAGCAAAAAATTTGTTTTCATTTTGTAAATTCTTGGAAATCCTGTGTTCCCTGTGTTCCCTACAGATTTCCAAGTAACTTGTTTTTGTCCCAGAGATCTCAATCAGCAGCACTTTATGATGTGAAAACATCACTGAAAGGCAACACCTGCAGTATATTTTCTGTAAAACATAATTGTTTATTGGTCAGTCACACCTAGATTCATAAAAGATTATATTCATTTGCATTCAAATAACTTCTAAGAACTCCACTGTTACTAATTCAACATAAAGTACACATACCTATATAAAAATCCCACAGGGAAAAAAAAAAAAGTGGACAGTCTTATTTTGGTAGTGATTGCAATTTAGGGTCCTATAGGCAATTTAGGGTCCCTAGCTCCCAGCTGCCACATCATAAATTACAGCAATGCCTCTACATTGCTCCACATCCTAGCAGTTCCTGTTTCATAAACATTTGGAACTAGAAACTTTAGAACTACTTTTTTATATCCACTTGTGTTATGGTTTGAAAAACAAACCAAGTGAGAGGCTCTAAGTTGGAAATACAATTTAAAGAGAAGAAAGGAATAAAATAAAATAAAATAAAATAAATTTACCAATACAAAAAAACCTCAAAACACTGACAGAGTCAGAGTACAACCTCATCAGGGTGATGGAAGCAGTCCAGGTGAGGTGGTCTACCTGAAGCAGTGATCTCATAGAAAGGTCTGGTAGCTCTGGTCCTCTGGGAATCCAGTGGGTGAAGGCTGCTTCTACTGTCCCAAATCCCAGCTTATATCCAGGTGAGAATGCTTGGCTCCTCCCCGTGGGCAGAGCATCTCACAATGGGATGATGAGTCATACAGGAGGTCCTTGATGGCCCATTAAAGAGAGATAGCTCCCGGAGGGAGTTATCTATGAGTCGTGCACAAGGCATTGGTGGGCCATTAGCTGAAGATGGTGATAGAATACATCCTAAACTACAACCCAGGACAATCCACCCCTTATTCTATTACCATCTACAAGATGCCTAAATCAATACATTCTTACGGAGGTATGCATATATACATACAGAATGAAACCTTACACACTGCTCTCACTTAAAATTAGGTCTCCCTGTGGTACACAACGGGTTTCTCCATCTTTCTGCATCACCCACCAAGTGTAACCAGGTTTTTGAGCAAAGACAATCCCAAAGATGGGTCTGCCTTTGCCTGAAGTGGGATTAATCCAAACACTCTTTCCTAAAATGCCCTTCATGTGTAACACAGGTACCTTGTCTCCATTCACTGTGTGTAAGGGTTCAGACTGGGCAGGACCACCTCGATTGATAGACTCTCGGGTGTTAACCATCCATGTGGCTTTGGTTTAGTTCTCAATTCTTGAAGGTCCCCCCACCAAGTGCCTTCAGGGCAGTCTTTAGTAGTTTGTTGCACCATTCTACTTTCCTAGCAGCTTGTGCATGATAAGGAATGTGGTATATCTATTTAATACCATGTTCTCTAGCCCAGGTGTTTATAAGGCTGTTCTTGAAATGGGTCTTATTGTCTGACTCAATTCTCTCAGGGGTGCCATGTTTCCACAGGATTTGTTTTTCAAGGCCCAGGATGGTGTTCCGGGCAGTGGCATGAGGCACAGGGTGGGTTTCCAGCCATCCAGTGGTGACTTCCACCATGGTCAGCACGTACCGCTTTCCTTGGCGTGTTTGGGGAAGGGTGATGTAGTCAATTTGCCAGGCTTCCCCATACCTGTATTCAGCCATCGTCCACCATACCACAGAGGCTTCATTCTCTTGGCCTGTTTGATTGCAGCGCAGGTCTCACAGCTGTGGATGACCTGTGAGATGCTGTCCATAGTGAGGTCCACCCCTCAGTCACGAGCCCATCGATATGTTGCATCTCTTCCCTGATGACCAGACGCATCATGTGCCCAACGAGCTAGGAATAATTCTTTCTTGTGCTTCCAGTCTAGATCCACTTGTGACACTTTCACCTTGGCAGCTTTGTCTACCTGCTTGTTGTTGTGATGTTCCTCATTAGCCCGGCTCTTGGGTATATGCGTATCCACGTGTCGAACCTTCACGGTCAGCCTCTCTACTCGAGCAGTGATGTCCTGCTGAATGTCAGCAACCCAGATGGGTTTTCCTCTGCGCTGCCAATTGGCCTTTTTTCAGCGATTCAGCCATCCCCACAGAGCATTAGCTACCATCCATGAGTCAGTGTAGAGATAGAGCCTCGGCCACTTTTCTCGTTCAGCAATATCCAAAGCCAGCTGGACAGCTTTAAGCTCTGCAACTTGACTCGATCCACCTTGTCCTTCGGTAGCTTGTGCAACTTGTTGTGTGGGGCTCCATGCTGCAGCTTTCCATTTCCAGTTAGCTCCTACAATTCGGCAGGAGCCATCAGTGAATAGAGCGTGTCGTCTTTCAGTCTCTGGTAGCTTATTGTATGGTGGGGCTTCCTCAGCACATGTTACTTGCTTTTCTTCTTCTTCTTCAGATGATAATCCAAAAGTCTCATCTTCCGGCCAGTTCGTTATAAATTCCAGAATCCAAGGGCGATTTGGGTTTCCAATGCGGGCACGCTGTGTAATGAGGGCAATCAATTTGCTCCATGTGGTATTGGTGGCATGATGTGTGGAAGGAACCTTTCCCTTAAACATCCACCCCAGCACTGGTAGTCGGGGTGCCAAAAGCAGCTGTGTTTCAGTGTCAGTCACTTCTGAGGTGGCTTGAACTCTTTTATAGGCGGCCAAGATCTCCTTCTCTGTGGGAGTGTATTTGGCCTCGGAGCCTCTGTAACTTCAGCTCCAGAATCCCAATGGTCGGCCTTGAGTCTCCCCAGGCACTTTCTGCCAAACGCTCCAAGACAAACCATTGTTCCCAGATGCAGAGTAAAGCACATTCCTCACATCTGGTCCTGTCCTGACTGGGCCCAGGGCTACTGCATGAGCAATCTCTTGCTTGATCTGAACAAAAGCTTGTTGCTGTTCAGGCCCCCAGTGGAAATCATTCTTCTTGCGGGTCACCAAGTAGAGAGGGCTCACGATCTGACTGTACTCAGGAATGTGCATCCTCCAAAAGCCTATGGCACCTAGGAAAGCTTGTGTTTCCTTTTTGTTGGTAGGTGCGGACATGGCTGTGATCTTGTTGATTATCTCTGTGGGGATTTGGCGACGACCATCTTGCCATTTGACCCCCAAGAACTGGATTTCTTGAGCTGGTCCCTTAACTTTGCTTCTTTTAATGGCAAAACCAGCTTTCAGCAGAATTTGGATAATCTCTCCTTTCTTGAAGACCTCCTCTGGCGTGTTCCCCAATATGATGATGTCATCAATGTACTGCAGTGTGACCTCAGACACAGAAGGCTGAATTCCTTTCCCACCGTTGGGGTCACCACTTGTGACGGAGGGTCACACTTGCGGCTGCTGTTAGGAGCACGAAAGGACGATGCAGGCCAGCAGGAGGTCAAGCAGGAAAGCTTCTACTTTATTTTTCTGACTCCATATATATACAAATTTACAGACAGGCCAAGATTGGCTACACAGGTAGCCACCTCTTCAACCTCGTTGGTGACCATCACCATCAATCATCATTCTCCTCCTAGAGAGGAAGAATGTAAACAGTTCTAATAAGATACATAGTTTACCTGAAGCTGCGTGAGAACAAAATGCAAAAAGTGAAAAACAGGCAAACTAGAGGCAACACTGCAGATGCTCTGGAGCCTCACCCTTTTCCAGTGCAGACTGGATCAATCCATGGCAGATGGTGGAGCTGTGTTTCCACCCCTGGGGCAGTCGGTTCCAGGTGTACTGTATGCCTCTTCAGGTGAAAGCAAACTGAGGTCTGCACTCCGCTGCCAAAGGAATGGAGAAGAAGGCATTGGCAATATCAACAGTTGCATACCACTTTGCTGCTTTGGACTCCAGCTCGTACTGAAGCTCTAACATGTCTGGCACAGCAGCGCTCAGTGGTGGCGTGACTTCATTCAGACCACGGTAATCCACTGTCAGTCTCCATTCTCCACTGGACTTAAGCACCGGCCAAATCTGGTTGTTGAAAGGTGAACGGGCCTTACTGACCACCCCTTGGCTTTCCAGTTTACGGATCATCTCATGTATGGGAATCACAGAGTTTCTGTCAGTGCAGTATTGCTGATGGTGTACTGTTGCTGTGGCAATTGGTACCTGTTGTTCTTCAATTTTCAGCAGTCCCACAGCAGAGGGGTCATCTGAGAGACCAGGCAAAGTATTCAACTGTCTGATGTCTTTTTTCACCACTGCGGTTATCCCAAAAGCCCAACGATATCCTTTTGGATCTTTGAAATATCCATTCCTGAGATAGTCTATGCCAAGGATGCATGGGGCCTTTGGGCCAGTTGCGATGGGGTGTTTTTGCCACTCGTTCCTGGTTAAACTCACTTCAGCCTCTAATACAGTCAGTTCCTGGGACCCCCCTGTTACTCCAGTAAAAGAAATGGGTTCTGTTCCTACATATCTTGATGGCATCTTGATGACACCTTCTCCTCCAATGGTACATTGGGTCCCAGTGTCAACCAACGCCGTATATTTCTGTGGGTCAGATGTGCCAGGCCATCGGATCCACACAGTCTAGTAGATCTGATTGTCCCTTTCCTCTTCCTGGCTAGAGGCAGGGCCCCCCTATTCCTGGTCATCTCATACATTGTTCTCTTCCTGTAAATATCTTGCTGAGGTCTCTTCGAGAGGATCAGTCATATCATCATTCCTGTAATGTCTGGAGTTCTGCGCACGAGAGACCGGAGCAACACTGATTCTAGATGAGCTTTTTGTGGTAGGTGTTTCTCTTTTCAGTTCACATACCCGGGCTGCTAAGGAGGAGGTGGGTTTTCCATCCCACTTCTTCATATCTTCTCCATGCTCCCGAAGAAAAGACCAAAGGTTACCTCGGGGTGTGTATCCTCTCTCCCTGGCTGGGGGACGCCTGCTCCTAATGGCAGAAACTCTCATCGGCTCTGGTGAGATATCGTAAATTTCTTCCTTAAGTTCTTTTTTCAGTTTCTGATGGCTTTTTTTAATTAAGTTCCTGACTTGCTCAGCCAGTCTTGTTTCCACAGACGAGACATGGGTATGAATTGGGGCGGTGACAGTGTCCTCATAAATCCTTAGTTTATTAGCCAGGACACCCACCTTGTCCTCACCTTCTCTCCATTGCAGTGTTGCCAGGTAACGTGAGTACATCAAGTCGTGCAAACCTCAGTCACATCTGTGATGTGCACTGGACATTATCTGGGCTCTTAGGAAATCTCTCGTCTTCTGCAAAAATGATCTCCAGCACAGCCAATTCTCTTAGGCATCGGATACTTTGTTCTATTGTGTTCCATTTTCCTTGGTGCACTAGGAGGTCTTCTTTACAAAGGTATCTGTCTTTCACACTTGTTAGCAGTCGCTGCTGGAGGCTGAGAGTTTCTTGGGTTTTTCCAATTCCCTGGTCAATGACCACATCCTGAGACAGTGATCCCAGCTGCCTGGCCTCAGTTCCATCCAGAATGGTGTCATTGGCTGCAGCGTCCCAGATGCGGAGCAGCCAGGTGAGGATGGACTCGTTGGTCTGACGGGTGAATTCCCTTTGCAGGTTACGCAGTTCACCCAGAGATAGAGAGCGAGTGATGATCTCTGTCTCTTCAGCCGAGTGCGAAGGTCCTGCTCCATCCTTGTCAGTCGCTATGCGGACTGATTTGCTCCTTGATTTCTTCTTCTGAGTGGTGGCAACTGCTACTGGTTTAGGCTGTTCCGGTTCAGTGATGGTTTGTGTGGAGATGCTGACGGCACTTTTGGTTCGTTTCTCCCCTGTGACAGTCTGTGTAGATGTGGACACTCTTGCCTCACTTTTGGCTTCTTTCTCTTCTGTGATGGTCTGCGTAGATGAGGACAGTGCTGTCTCACCTTTGGTTCCCTTCTCCTCTGTGACAGTCTGTGTGGACATTGATGCTGTTGCTTTGCTTCTTTTTACTTCTTCTACTTCTTTAAGAACATGCTCCAACACACCATGTAGTGTTTTGATTCTAAGCATGGTGCGGGCCGTACAGAGAAAACAAAGCAAGACTAACAAGAACATCATGCTGTCCTTGGCATCCAGAGGGTACTCAATATTTTCAAAAACTGCCGTGTCATTCCTGAAAAGCTGGAAAAAATCCTTCTTTACTCCTCCCCACAGGGGCTGGGTGAGATTGTTGAGGCCCCAGATGTAGCATCCTAGACTAGAACAAGAATACAAAACTGGGTATATATTCTGAATGATGTTCATTGCCTCAGAGTTTATTAAGCAATGGACATAATAGACCAGTAACGCAATTTTGGTACCATATCCTGGTCTATGCAGGAGTATTAAGGCCTGCAGATAGTGCCCCACGTTCGGAAAAATATAGAGAGATAGGTATAAGACACATGTAAGCATGTTGAGCATCATAGCAGACAGGTGTCTTCTTCAATAAAATTGTAATTCTGATTTTTCTTATTGCCTTTGCCTCACATTGGGTGCCAAAAATATGTTGTGGTTTAAAAACAAACCAAGTGAGAGGCTCTAAGTTAGAAATAAAATTTAATGAGAAGAAAAGGAAAAAATAAAATATAATAAATGAAACAATACAAAAAGAAAAAAAACCCCACTGACAGAGTCAGAATACAACCTGATCAGGGTGATGGAAGCAGTCCAGGTGAGGTGGTCTTCCTGAAGCAGTGATATCATAGAAAGGTGTAGTAGCTGTGGTCTTCTGGGAATCCAGTGGGTGAAGGCTGCTTCTACTGTCCCAAATCCCAGCTTATATCCAGGTGAGAATGTTTGGCTCCTCCCCATAGGTGGAGCATCTCACAATGGGATGATGAGTCATACAGGAGGTCCTTGATGGCCCATTACAGAGAGATAACTCCTAGAGGGAGTTTCTATGAGTCATGCACAAGGCATTGATGGGCCATTAACTGAAGATAGTAATAGAATACATCCTAAACTACAACCCAGGACAACTTGTCATGTAAAAATAAAATTAAAAAAGAAACACCCAACAGATTTTAGGCTTTCACTATATTAGAGGAAGAAAAAAAATCCGTTATTAGTATGTTTCCTATGCTTTTGAAGCAGCAATTCTGAACAAAATGTGTGACTCCCCAGATTGTACCCAAGATTAAAAGAAACATCTGTGACTCAAGGTAAGTGAAAGAAGATTAAAAAGGAGCAAGAACTATAAGCTTCCATGGTATGTAGCAGTGTTTTAATAAGCATTAACTTACAAAACAAGTATGCTGCCTAGAATGAAACTATTTCCCCAGTTTATTATCAGTGGCACATGGTTTCTTACTGGCTGTTGGAGTCTTGCTTTTTGTATTTATATTAAGTTACTTACACTTTTTTTAAAGTCCAGGGTACATCCCAGTTTGATTATTTAGCATAAATACAAATTTTGTGTATACACGCACATATTCCTGTGTATTATTAATTGTATTTGACAGATTTGTAATTCACATTTATTATTTATTTACATTTAATTATTGAATTATTTAATTTACATTTATTATTATTATTGCTATTGCCATTACACCTGATAAAAAAAAGTATGTTGAAGACTCTTTAGTGACTTAGAAACAACTAAAGCAGATGGCAAATGTGCTCCAAAGTGACTTATCCTCATTGGTAAGGAGCCTTTAAAAGGCTTTTATGGATCCACTCTAAATTTTGAGGTAGGCAAAACAAAGGAGAGCAAAAATAACTCTAGACTATGGCAGAAATGAAATTGAAAAATATGGAAAACAGAAGTTTTAACTCTGCACAGGATACTGCAGCATTTTACAGGCAATGTTGTATGCATTAGTGGTACATGTATAAGGGCGTATGTGTTCATGAAGTATCACAATTAGTACAATTGGTTTTTAATGCAATGCATAGTTCTATTTTTACAAATCATACTGCAGAGTGCTTATGAATCTACTACTATGGGCATTACTACCATAAATAATTTAAATCAAATTACATATGTCAACTAAACCAAAAAAGTGCTTTTATTTGCACATTATCTTCAACCCTTTTTTATTGTGCTTTTCCCCTTGCTTGTGGACTGGTAAAAATCAGTATTCTGCAACTGATCTCCCTGTCATTAAAATAAATTAATGATGCCCTACCATGTTTCCAGTAGAAGGAAGGGACTTTTTCTTTTGATTTCTATGTCATCTGATACCAAGGGTACTGATAACACTGTGTAAAAATATTTTTTACAAAAATATAAGCTGTCATGGAAAAATACGAAAAGCAATACAAAAGCAGATCATCAATTAATGCAGTAAAGAAATTGTTTTGGTCATTATAATGGCCATGAGATTTATGAAGAGTTTTCCAGTTATGTCAGCTCACAGGACAGAGCTTTTCTGCCCATAATCCCACCATGACTGCAGGTCATGACCAGCACACCCAACAACATCCCTTCAAGCTCCATCAGTTTCAGATTACTATTTTACTGTCTGGAAAAAACAAAGAACTGCCAAATCCAGAGGTGGACCCATGGCAGGAGGTGACAATAGCATTTTGTAACCTCAGGGATTCTCCAGCAGCTGGGCCAGCAACGTGTGGCTGAAGCTGAACTGTCAAGAATGGGCTCAGCTGCTCCTCAGTCACATCAGCTCTCCTTCCTTGTCTCAGGGTGGTCAGCTGCTGGTCCTGCACAACAGCTGTTTTCAGTCTGTGACTGGCACTGGATTTACTTTACTGAACTGGATCTACGCATCCCTCTGGAGTTACAGCTGCCCTATTTCCCTTGTTCTCCTAAAACATAAAACACCTCAGGGGACTTTGGGGACTTAAAAATTTGTATGAGTAGACAAGAATCATTCTTTCCTAAGACATACCTTTGTATAATACTCCAATGACAACAAAAGTCAAGAAGTCCTGTGTGAGATGCTCCTGTCATGAGAAGGCTCTGAGTAGCTTATAGGAGGAACATCAGAATAAAGGCATCAGTGTATGAGTTAGCATACAATGCATTCTTGTAATCCCCAAAAGTAGACACCAGGTTCATCTGTTTTTTGCTTACATATCTTCACTGTCTTATCTATCCCTCACTTTTGCCCCACAGAACTCACTGCAAGTAAACATCAGATTTGTTTGTTTGTTTACAGCAGTTTCACTATTTGTTGGGTGAAGATATCTCACCACAGTTCTGACAGCAAAACTGCTAAAGTGCTTTTTCTTATAGTATGAAATCTTTCTTCAGCTTTTATGTTCAGCAGTTTGTAACTGTGTGTGTGCTCAGCTAAGTACCTTAGAGAGACTGAGCATCTTCCAACAACAACCTAATATTGGCATCCATATATTCAAAAGAACACGTGATCAGCCAAGACCTAGGAGGTCCTCAGAGATAAAAACTTTTTGGTTAAAACAGAGCAACTAATCTTCATTCATTTATGTGGCTGAAATCTACAATTCCCCAAGAAAATTTCATAAAGGTCACTGGTGAGTAGCAAAAAAGCTTTAAGAAAATAGTCTTAGTCTAAGTTTTTCTAAATTTTTTTTGATAGATTTTATTTTTAAATTTTAAAATGAACAAAAAAAGAAGACTCTTAGAAGCAAATATTAATTTTATTATTCTTGCAGATTAATTGCTCATGAAAATATTTTCCTTTGCAGCAACTCAGATATTTCCTTTTGATACACAAAAATCAAAACCAGTAACAATACCCACAGAGTATTGTTTCAGAGTAAATTCTGAAATATTGGCAGTGATTATTTCACACAGGATCAAGTTTTCAGCCTGGTATTATAAGCCTTATTTATGAATCTGTAGAATCTTGCAAGTAAAGTATTTTTATATTATATTGGATTATACATTGTTATTATTAAAAAAAAAAAATTAAGAATGTTTCTCGAAAATAACTTCAGACATCCCACAAGAAATAATATAAGGAAATGGAAAAGAGAGTTTGAGTGCAGGAGCTCCTGTAAGGAAGGAAAAGGCCTGTTGGGAAGTCTAAAGACGGCAAAATGGCACATGAAAGAATGAACAAATAGAAATGTAAAGATGCAAGGGAGGCCATGTTTTCCTGTTGTGATCCTGAGGCAGAGCAGATATTAATCAGACACAACCTCTATAATATTTCCTTTTGTCATTGCATCCATTTGGACAAAAATCCAAACCCCAAAACCCATCAGCATGAAACCTAAAAAGATCTAAGTCAGGCTTTGTCTTCCAGCTCTAAGTGCTTCAACAGAAATACACACAAAAAGAGGGAATGTGTTATTCAGTGAAAGGAAGAGGGGTAGCTGAGTGACAAAGTGATGGAGAGAAAATTCACTGGAGACAATTATATGCTCACTACATCTACATGTCTTTCTCAGGTGCATGAATTAGGATCTTTGATCCCGCACATATAACAAAATCACCAGAGGACAACAGAGAACTTTTTTGCACTGTAGAAGTGTGCATATGAAAGCCATTTTCTCACTGATGCACATATTACAACAAATACTATTTCTGAATATTGCAGTGCTCCCCAGTCTCTACACTGTAAGAAGCCTCTTCAAACAGGCTGCTGTGCGTTACTGAACAGAACTAATCATACATGAGCACCAGCTCTGTTCTGAAGCTCTGTCTTGACGCTCTGTTATACCTTTTTGCAGCAGCAAAAGCAGGTTCTGGAGACACACACTGGATTGTTAAACAGAATTGTAGTTTTAAGCAGCTCTTTAGAAGTCACATCTGAAAAACAGAGTTCTGGAATGGCTACTGGAATGAACCATAAACAGAGATTAAGAGCCAACTAACAGTTTACAGGGAACAGCTAGAGCCTAACAGAGATTAAATGTAAAGGTACATATAATGCAAAAACATTCATTCTGCATGGGATACTTTTACCCTCTTGGATTATTTTGTCTTTTGCTGTTGCTTGAAATTCAGCAATTAATATGGATTCCTTTGCAAATACTTTTAG
Source organism: Sylvia atricapilla (assembly GCF_009819655.1). Classification (NCBI taxonomy): domain Eukaryota; kingdom Metazoa; phylum Chordata; class Aves; order Passeriformes; family Sylviidae; genus Sylvia; species Sylvia atricapilla. Next base: position 48,780,430 of record NC_089174.1, on the reverse strand, counting down.
ACCTCTCTCTAATGGCCATACTAAGATATTCTGATGGAAAGAAGAAATGTGCCCCCAATTCAAAGGCACAAGGAGCACCTTGTGTGTCATGACTAAGACATCCATTTATACAGGAAGCAAGAGAAAACTCCAGCTGATAATTTTGCATCACCACACTCTAAGAAATGCCAACCAAAGAATGCAGTCAGTGCCTCTGGTAAAGAAATGCAATGTTTCTCCAAGCTGGTTAACTTGTCTATCTTATGTAAGTGTGAAACCAAGGTAAGAACATTACCTAACTCATAATGCTCTGCTAAAATACTACCCACTAAATGCAGGAATAATTTTGCACCTGAGGTTCTCTGTAGGTTTTACTCGATTTTTTGTTTTTAGGTTCACTTACTACATTTCTAACAGCAATAAACTTTTTAAACAAAGCTAACCCATAAATTATGCAGGCTTTGAGAGAAACACCAAAGTGAGAGACCATGCAAAAAACCCTAAAACCAAACAAAAACAAAAACAAACAAAAACTAAAGCCTTAAAATTCCATAACTAATAGTCTGTAAATGAGTGAAAAATACATGCTTCAATCTTGTCATTACCTTGATCTATAAAAAATGACTGCACATTTAAATTAAAGTTTTATTGGCAAAATTAGAGTTTAACACAAAAACAAACAATTACATAGTGCAAAAGAGGTATATCCTTTCTCTCTTCTTCCAATTGGCTTTTTTAGCTCCACTATCTTCATCACTACTGTTTGATGAATCAGCTTTCCTGTTAACTAGAGGTGTAGATCCATCATCTAATGAAAACACTCTGCATTTTATGATTCTCTAGATGGTAGCTCTGCATATTGAAACAGAATTTCAATCTCAGTGTAAGAAATAAAATCAAATCTAGCATCTGTGGTTTGAACAGAACAGACAAAAAATGCCGCTTTTTTAATTTTAACAGTATTTTTAATGTTAGAGAGTATAAAAAGAAGTCCTGGATGTAATTAAATAATGCCTATAAATAAGAAATCGCTAAAAATCGGCAAAATTGTTCAGTACATGGAGTAAATTAATTAAACATATAAATTTGATGGCAAAGAGTTTCATGTCCTAATTTAAAAGTAACAGAACTACAATTATACCATTTATTACATATTGCATTCATCTGTACAATAAAAATAGATTTATTATGAATGGGCTTATCTCATTAATCTCTTTAGGTTTCTTAACATTATTCACAGGAAAAAAAAAATGTTGTTTAGTATGTCTCAACAGCATCTTAGTTTTCTTAAAGCTACTGTACATGAAAGGGACCAATACAGTCTGCCAGGAAGTACTGAAAATGATGGGATTTTGGGGAAGCAGCTGAATCTTTTTTCTTTCTGTTCACTGAGAAGATTTTTAACAGTGTGATAAGGGAAAAGAAATACTTAACACTACTCTTAAGGCAAAACAGCCTTACAAAGGTTCGATGCATAAAGTCTACTATTTGCACTATATTTTTCTGTCTGTAGTGTCCCTCCCCTATAAATCAAGCAAAATTACATTCTTCCCCCTTCTCATCCCAAGTTAATGTACATGCTTTCTCCTGCTGCTGAACTCAGCTCTACAAGGGAAAAACCATGTTACTCTTGGTTTGCTGTCCCACTTAATTTTTGCTGATCTTTTTTTCTAATATAATATTTTTTCTGTAAAAGCCTAGGAATTTATCATCGAAATAGTAAGAAAATGATGCTACCAAACATTAGAACCAATCCTGCTTTTAAATTTTTTTTGTTTCCTTTAATTCACTCCTCTTTTTAAGAATAGCTACTTAGCAAGAGTAGTATTTTCCATAACAATACCCAACGTTGCAAGAAACAGATGGATCTCTAGCCATAAGTGCTAAACTTATGCACAAGTAAAAGGCACATAAGAAGGAACATGTTTTAATAAGCTGAAATTTCTAAAAATTAAGAAGTAAGTATATGAACTTATTAATGGAAACTGTGACTGCCTGAAAATTTGAAGTTAATACAAATGATGAAGTAATCTCTGAAAGGAAGAGTAAAGAGACTAAAAAAGCCTAAAGCTATTATTACAGATAGATGGACATGTTTAAAGTGTGCTGCTTCACATTTCTACTTGCATTTAGAGTCCATCACGTCCTGAGTAGTTCTAGCTCAGGAAAAACAAGGAATATCTCAAATCAGCCTTACTGCACAGCTGTCCACCTTCACATTCACATTCAGCATAGTGTCATGTGCAAAGACAGCAGATCCTGAGGAGCATGACACTTATTTCACAAAGGATCCTTGAACTGAGCTTTTCTGGAGTACAGTGACAAGGAATACAGTTTTCCATCTAGATTTTTTAACTTTGCAATTGTAAAATGTTAAAATTGGGGTCTTCTCCTGGGGAAAATCCTACCTGGATAAAGTTTTCTGTTGTTACTACACAATGAAGAACCAACATCTTTACTGCTATGATATTCAGACTTAGGCTAGTGAAATACTGTTGCATGGTCTAATGACAATTTAACTAGCGTTTCACAAGGCTGTCTTAGAAGATCAAATGTACAGACAGGAGCAGTGCTTGGTGAATATTTCATGTTGATATATTGCAATACTGCAATGGTTCTACCTTCAGTAAAACAGTCTCACGGAAACATGTATTTTGGCTACTTCTCAGGCTACTGTTTTGTACTGGAGAAATAGAAGTATGTCCAAAGATCTCAAAGGCAGACTGGCACTATAATTTAGTGAAGGACTTTTTAAAGTGCAGGACGCCATTTCACCCTTGTACTTCCATTTTAAAAGTCAAAAGACTTTGCAGAATCACTAAAATTAAAGTAAAATTCACATCCTACAGGCAATAACATAAACAGTTCTCCTTTCCTAGAGAGACAAATCTTGCTCTTTATTTTGGACTGGCCAGAAAGGCAGTTTCAGACAAAGATTTTTAAAGGCCAGTAGCAACCTTAGATCTTATATTCTTAACTTGAGTACTAACAAGGGTAGGAATATATGCACACACAGAGACACAAACACAACCTAAATTTCAAATATTACTTCAGCCATTTTCCAAAGATATCTGGCTATAAGAAATAATAAGAAATATTATCTACATGCCCAGGTAATCTATAAAATATGTATCATGTTTTCTTACTCCTCTCTTACATGTAAGTGCACTATTCACATACACATGCTTATATCTGTGAAAACTTTGCAGAATATCTGTGTCTGAAACATATATGTATATTTGATGATTTATCCACACTTTCCTGGATCTCAAAGTCTTGGTTATTCTCCTCTTAATTATGAAAGTAAGGAAAGAAACTTGTCCTTCATTCTAAAAATCCAGATTACTTCTCAAGGGTAGTTTCTGTCCAGAATCAGAATCTCTTCCCAACAACCTTCACTCTAGCTACTCCAAGAGTGACCTCAAACACTTACACTCTTGCTCAGAGTTGGTATTGGCTAGTACTGGCCCTGATGTCTAACCCCACACTTGTTCTACCAAACCAGTCAGGTTTGAGGAACTAGAAGAAGAGTATGAAAGAGAAAAAGGGTTTTATTTTTCCTTCATTATACTATAGTTTTTTGAAATATCAGTTTCATATACTTGTTTTAAGGCTCAGTGGAGATGTTTTTTCCTTTTATTTTTAGCAGTGAACACAACAAATCTGAAATTTCTCTTCACTTATAAAAGTAGATACCAATGCTGACATATTTTAAGAAAGAACAGTACAGCTGCACACAAAAAATACAGTTTTCTGGCATCTCTAGTCTCAAAATCTGGAACATGGGAAGCCTGATAAAACAAACCAAAAGTATCATGAAGGCAGTAAAACACTGAAACAAGTTGTCCAGAGGTTATAGGGTGTCCCATACTGGAAATGTTTAAAGTTTAATCAGACAAGTTTCTGAATGAGCCCTGTTTTGAGCAGGACACTGGAGTAGATGATGTGTCTGCTGCCCTGAATTGTTCCGAGTGATTCAGAGATTTTAAATATTTTGGCTATATATGCATTCAGACATAAAGTATACTTTTAAAAATCCCTGCAATAAGTTTATTTTTTGGTTAAGCTTATGGTGATCCTGGTTTTACAAGGACAATCTAACTTGGATTTGTTACGTTTCCTTGGAACATACCATGGGCTTGTCTTGCAATCATGTGTATGAAAAACCTTTATAATTTAAACTACAAGATCTTTCTAATAGTATGACTCCTTCATCAATTAGTCCTCAAGCTACTTCCCTGGCAGGCTGTGTATAATATGGACTGTACAATTTAAGTATTTCATCCTTTGCCACAAACTGTTGAACCATTAGGAGTATTGTCTTTTTATCTTTTTTCAGTAAGAAAAGAGATTGAGATCAAGTGTGTCTGACAAAAAAATGGTAAAGTTTTAGCACAGTGGCACATACATAGCTACACTGTGCAATTACCTACAATGTAGTAACTGCTGTGGAAGATTTCTTTTGTTATTGTAAAATGATAAAAATTTACCCTATGGCTTTTAGTCCCAAATCTAGGAATTTAATGTAAAATGTGTTCAAATCCGATACTGTTTTGAATTTTCAGGTTGGTGTTGGTTTGAGGGTTTTGTTCTGTTTTTGTTTGTTTTTTCATTTGGTTGGTTGGTTTTGGTTTGGTTTGGGTTTGTTTGGTGGTTCAGGTGGTTTTTTTTTTGTTTGGTTGGTTGGGTTTGTTTTGTTTTGTTTTTTGGTTTGGTTTTGGCTTGGTTTTTTGTGTGTGTGGTTTTTTGTTGTTTTGGTTTAGTTGATTGCTTGGTTTGGATTGGGGTTTTTTTTCTGTTTTTCTTTTTTCTGTGTTCTTGGTGGTTTTTCTGGAGGGGTTTTAATTTGAGTTTAGTTTCTTTTCCCCCGATTTTATATAATATTTAAGGTTTTATTATAATAATAAAAAACCTACGTTCTAACTGAACCACAGGGTGTGACAGTTTTTATTTGTGAATTAAAATAATGGTTTTAAAGTTTTGTAACTAAAAATCATGTATGTGCTAATTTGTTGTGGGAATTGTTTTGGAAATCAGAGGTGGGAAACAAGGATGGCTTGCCACCATGATGATTTAAAAATAAATAACTTTTATTTCCTACTAAAATAGCCCAGGTGGGAGAGAGTGGCAGCACTGTTTCCTCCGAACCACTTACACATAAACTGCTGAGATCACAGATATTTTAAAATGCTGCCATGTGAATAATATCCCTGTGTACATATTCTTAGTTTATGGGCACTTGCCATATGGCATTCCTGCAGTTCAGTCTTTTTTATTTTTTAACATACAGTACATGTGCTTGTGTCAGTCCCTCTCCACTGAATTCTGCTCACAATTAATCTCTCAGTTCACACAGTGGCATCCTTTGTATATTCTCCTAGTTAAGGAAGTGAGTTCTCAGGGGTGTAACATCTTAGACTTTACATTTCTCTGTCCATGTTCAAGAATGTTAATGTGATTCTGTGAATTCTTAGCAAAGAAACTGAGGATTTATAGTAGTACTTCTCTCTGCACTGATGGGTTCTTCTTCCTTAAGGCTCGACCTTGCAATGAATTGTTTTATTTTAATGCACCCCGTTTTAGAAGAGAGCTTACCTGTTTTCTCAGCCTGATGCACGTTCTATTAAAAGGGGTTTCCATGGATACTGACATCAGTAGGAAATGAAAGACGGCTGTCCTCCTTTCTGACCCACAGGAGTTTCTCACTGTTGCTATGGAAAAGCTTCCAGATGTTGCTGGTATTGTTTTGCATAATCTGATTTAAAACCTACAGTCTGGGCAAACATTCTTTAGGGATCAGAAAAAACTTCTGGGTAGAACAAGTAAAATGTTGTGATTGATAGATGTTTTCTCAAACTTTAGGAAAATTTGTAAAACGAATGGATTATTTTACTAAATGTACTTTTCTGTCTCTCTCAGAGCCATAAGTCAAATGTTCAAAAATGAATAAATCTCAATCTTCTGAAGTTCTCTTACAGTAATTATCAATTAATTTGAAATTAAACATCATAGATTTATATCAGCTACCCCATATATTTTAAAGTAATCTGCAAGATATAAACCAGCAACTAATTACATTTTGAAATTTTCTCTTTGTAAACCTGTATCAAAGAGCAGGTAAAAGGAAGTATCTCTGCTCATCTGAACAGTATGGGAAGGCGTTTGCAAAACCCAAGTTAGATAATAATGATGGTAAAAAGAGACAAGCATTTTAACAACTTATTATCAAGTAGTCTCTTTTTGTGTTATATAGTCTTTGTTTTATTAATTTTATTCTTTGACCAGAAAGGTTTTCTGAAATGTTCCTATATTAAATAAAGTTTTCTTTAAAAAAATTTCACTTTTCCCATTTTTTCCTATACGCACCAAATACAATAAAGCAGCCATCTCCTTTGAGATCACAAACATTTCAAGCAGCTTAGATGGGACTTCTTCAGCAGTTCAGATTTACTGCACGTGTCTCAACACTTGGAGATGGATATAGGATGTTCTGCCAAAATGAAGAAATTGAAAACTGGTAGAAGAAATAACTGGAGTGGAACACCAGCCAAACAAAGGGTCTGACCTCTCCAGTGAGGCATTATTTTATCATTTTATGTCACCTTGATTAGTCTGTTTGCTTAAATCTTCTGTGTGTATGTTTTATTGTTTTATTTCCCATCCTGGTCAAAAAGGGCACATTTACTTTTTAGTAAGCAGAATTAGGTTGGCTGCAGTTTACACAGTCAATAGCAGTCAAACACTAAGGTCAGTGTCTACCACATCTCAGAAAAATTGGGGTTAGAGCAGGTGAAATTATCATTCAATTTTGGTTTTATAGCTCTAATAGAAAGCCACAGAGTCCCTGACCCCTGCTGCCACTCATGTCTTGCTCTAATAGCAATATATGACATTTGACACTCAATTAAAACAGGAAATAAGGCAAAGAAGGGGTCAGTATGCATGTTTGGCCAATCTAAGCCTTTAGAACAAAAGGTCCTAATAGACTTTCAAAGAAGGAGGAAGGGGGCAAGATGGGAGGCCAGGAGGAACAAATAAAAAGGGGGAGGAGAAGCGAAAACAAAGCAGGAAGGGAGGAAGGGCCAGGAGAAAGAAAAAAGCCTTTCTGCGTTTGTGTTTTGGGTGACCTTAAGTGCATTAAAAAATTCTGCTGCATGACAGTTTATGCACACACTCTTCCTCTATAAAGCCCAGGTCTGTCTTCCTGGCCGCTTGAGTGGGACAAGGTTGATGCATTTGATTTTAGAATGTAATAAACAGCCCTTTTCTTTCACAGTCTTTGCTATAAGAATGAAAAATAAATAACTTATCTTTATCTGATGTCTCTGTGTGAGGGGAAAGCAGTAGAAGAGTCACTTGATTTTGAAAGCTAATCCTAAGTAACATTGCAAGCAAATGGGCTCAACTAAGAGAAATTGTGGATTAATCTGATACCTGTCACCAGATCTCTGAGAAAAAGAGGCTTTATCAAGTGCTCTTACTTGAGGGAATATGTTTCACCAAAGTATAAAAGTGCCTTAACCATACCCAGTCTAATTCTACATTTTTATTGTGGGCTGCATAATTTTATAGGTTTTTAAGGTTATATGAATCTACAAGAACAACCTAATTTTACTTGCCATAAGATACAGAAGGTTACCTTACTAAATACCCCAAAAACAAGTCACCAAATTTGAACTGAATACCAAAGGCAGTTTCAGAAAGCTGTTCAGGCTAGCTTGAATTGAACTAAGGAACCACTTGGCATAACTTTTAGCTTTTTTGGGTGCTAACAGGTCTTGCTATAAGAAGAGGCATGCACATTTCCTATTTGCAATTTTCTAAGCTTATCTTTTAGTTGCTGAGTTGAACCTTTTTTTAAAAAATATTTTTCTGCTTGCTGAACAAAATATCACAGGAAAAATTGGTTTGAGATTGAAAAAGAATGCTTTTTCTTGCAAAATGTTTAAATTTAAAACAGATTTTTTTTAAACATTAGAGATTTCTTAAAAGACTTTTTACAGTGACACAGTTTTTGAACTAATCTAAGTTCTGAAACTAAGTTTTTCAAGAAAGAAAAGCAAATCAAAATGAAAGTTTGGTTTTTTTAAAAAGAGATGAGGTTTCACTGAAATGAGTCAACAGTCCATATAAGCTTTTGAGTGAAAGTAGATATTTTCATAATTAAAAAGTATTGCAACATCACTTTCCAGCATGTTTTTCAGTGTGAGATGAGAGTTGCATATTTCCATAAAGCTGTTCCTTCCACAAACCAAGGCAGCAAAGCTCCATGTGCACCACCACACACTATTTCAGCGGAGCAAAAAACTGCATCTTTGGTTTTGCAGCAACAGCACATGACAGTTAAGACTTACTGTAGGCAGACTGAATAATGTGCCAGCAAATTTCAATCAGGGATGTCTTTTACCTCACCAGAAACTAAGGAAAAATCCCTTCTAAAATTTGGACAGATTGCAGATTTCTGTTCATTCTGTTCTTGGAATTCCCATCAGAGCTTTGCAAAGGCATCCAGAAAGAATGATGCAATGCAGTTTGCACAGAGGCCTGGGATTACATCTGGGCCCACTACAGCTTTACTGCCTGTTTTACATCTGTTTGACATCTCTGTGGGACCACAGACAGTGGGATCAACAGCCCCTCAGCACGCCTGCTGAGCACAACACTGAGTGGTGCAGTTGACACACTGGAGAGGAGAAATGTCATCCAGAAGGACTTTGACAGGGTTGAGAGGGGTGCCTTTGAAAACATCATGAAGTTCATCAAGGTCAAGTGCAAGGAGCTTTGCCTGGGTTGGAACAATTCCAATCACAATCACAGAGAATGTATCCAGGTAGGCAATGGATCAAGAGAAGCCACATCAAAAAGAGGGTGCTGATGGTGAGAGGCTGAACCAGCCATGTGCACCCACCAGCCCAGAAAGCCAACCTTATCCTGGGGACCATCTAAAGAAGAGAAGTCAACAGGGCAAGGGAGGTGATTATCCGCCTCCTACTCCTCTTGCATGGGACCTCACCTGGAGTGCCACATCTGACATATGATGGATGTGGACTTGTTGGAGTGAATCCAGAGGAAGGCCATGAAGATGATCAGAGGGCTGGAGCACTTATCCTATGAAGACAGGCTGAGAGAATTGGGTCAGAGGAGGAAAGGCTCCAGGAAGACCACACTGCAGCTTTCCAGTAGGGGAAGGGGACATACAGGAAAGATGGAGAGGGACTTTCCACAAGGACATGTAGTGATAGGACGAGGAGGAATGGCTTTAAACTGAAAAAGGACAAGTTTAGATTAGATATTGGGAAGAAATTCTTTACTGTAAGGGTGGTGAGGCACTGGAACAAGAATCTCAGACTAGCTGTGGATGCCCCATCCTTGGAAATGTTCAAGGCCAGGCAGGATGGGACTTTGAGAAATCTGGTCTAATGGAAGGTATCTCTGTCCATGGCAGTGGGGTTGAAGCTACCTGATTTTGAAGACCCCCTTCTATCCCAAACCCTTACAGGATTCTATGGTTTTCCTATAAACTATAACTCTGTGGCTGCACAATTAAAGAAAATAAACAGCAATATCAGATGCATGCTGATTTGCAATAAAAATGGATAATGACTTGGTTCAGAGATTAAGTTAGGAGGTTCCAGAAACTCCTGCTAGAATCCAAGCTCACATTTAACTACCTTCCCACCCATTGTGAATGAAAGTGCCAGTTTCTTGGGTGTTTTAAAAATATATATACTTCTAAGCCTAAGCCACTATTTGTCAAAACTATTTTTTCTTTGACACCACAGAAGTTAAAATATTTAAAGTAAATGTGCACAGTCAGTACAAAGGGTCACAGCAATCAAGGGAGCCATTTCAATGATTTTTTTTACCATTCATTTTCTTAGCTACATCTCTTTCTGCAGATCTATTGAAGGATCGTTAGCAAGGAAATAGGATCAGAAGTGCCAGTAACTTAGGGTAACTCCCAGAAGTCACCAGAAATTGTGCTCCAGCCAGCTCAGTTTAAAGTTTAATAATCTGTATTTTCTGTTAATTCCTTTCTCATAATCACTGGTTTTGTTCCTCTTTTTTTCTTTCTTTCTTTCCCCTTCCCCCAAGAAAGGCAAAGCTAGACTCTCTAGCTCCTAGTATTCTCTTTTTCTGGTTAATAGCAAATTATTAGAAATGTTCCAGGTTTGGTTGTAACCACCGCTATTCAAAAGAGACGAAAGTACAAAAAAATGTAGTTTTTATTAAACCAGCTAATGACATCTCATAAATACATTTAGTTTGACAGAAATTCTTCCTCAGGCTTTGAAAAAATTTAGAATGGAATCCTGAGCTTCATACTGGGAAAACAATTCTCCTCACTTCCAGATGAAGTAGTAAGATCTCCTCTTACAAGTTTATACTTTGTGACGTGCTGGTTTTGGCAGGGGTAGAGCAAATTTTCTTCACAGTAATCTGTGTGAGGCTCTGTTTTGGATTTGTACTGAACACAGGGTTGATCATATAGAAATGTTTTTATGGTTGCTGAGCAGAGCTTACACAATGCCAAAGACATTTCTGCTTTTCATATGGCCACTGTGGCAACAGGGATGAGGTAATTGGGAGGAGACACAGCTGTGACAGCTGACTCCATTTCCAGACCATATGGCATCATGCTCAGTATATAAAGTGGGGGGAAGAAGGAGGAGATTTTGAAGTGATGACATTTGTCTTCCTGAGTCGCTGTTAAGTGTGGTGAGGCCCTGCTCTCCTGGAGATGGCTGAATACCTGCCTGCCCACAGGAATCACTGAATGAATTTGCTTTGTTTGGGTGCTCTGCATTTGGTGTCCCTATTAAACTGTCTCTATTTCAATGAGTTTTCTGGCTTCTACCCTTTTTATTCTCTCCCCAGTCTTGTTGGAGGAGGACTGCATAAGTGGCTTGCCTGCTAGCTCGAATGAAATGGCTGCAAGACCAGGAAGAAGTAGGGAAGAAAATCCCACAGACTGCTATGTATTTTGAAGACCCCAAGAAGATCAATCCCTTTTGTTTTCAACATGAAGTAGTTCAGCTGATGTTGTTACAATAGAGGATTTTCCACAGGTGAACTTAAAAAATGTAGTCATTGTGGGCCACTCTAATTACCATGCTTTTTGTTCTTAAATTACAACATGAAGATACCTACACATTCCTGTCTCTGGGTAGGAGAGGTGAGAGTCTTCCAAGTAAGCTTTTAAGTATGTGTATATTTCCTGTACCTAAAAGCTTTTTAAGCAATCTCTCCCTTGTCTCCTAGCTCCTCACTTCCTATATTATAGAGATTAAAAAATCAAGAGGCATGATCTATTCCACTAGTTCTGAGGAAAATCTTTCTTCTACATGTTTGCGCAATTTTACCTTTTATTTTTTTTATGGCTTTAATAAATATAAGTAAATCTGAGTTGGTTAGCAGCATTAATGCATTAATTAATTAATGCATCTGCTTATTCCACAAAGTGCACAGCATGTTCCAAATTTGAAGAGCAATTGGAAATTATTTCTTAGAGACCTTTTATAATGGCTCTCAAAACTTCCTTCGCTTTCTTTTGCTATGATTGACTTCAAGCATAATAAGGTCACGCAATTGGCTTCTCACAACTGTAACTGGGCTGCGAGTGGAAATAGCTTCATTTTGCAAGAGGGAGAATGATTATTTTGAGAAACTGCACTGAATAATACTGGGAAGTATTTGTCTAAAGGATGGGCTTGCTTTGCTTGCTTACTTATTGCAGCTACAGTTAAAATGATTCTGACATACATTCTTCCATTCTGTGTTCAAGAGAGAAAATAGAAGTCAAAACTAGAAATACTATCTGACTTTAATATTCTCATTCTAATGCCATTGCAGGCCTTATTAACAGTCCCCTTTACAAGTAGTAAAAAGGGGAGTGATTTTATCAATCTTATGTAATGCATAATCACAATGAGGTGTTGTTTTTATGATGTATTAGATCAGGCATCATCAGAGCCAGCTATCACTTCAATGATCTATTGATTTAATAAATCATAATGAGACACAGTGATATAGTATTACTCAACTAAAAGTGGGACTGCAAAAAATCAGACAAAAAAAGAAAAAAAATTAAAGCAACACAAAACTGTGGCCTTGACCTGGATTCTGTACCACCAGAAAAACTGAGGAAAGAAACTGCAATCAGCTGTTGGAATCAAGGCCTTAAATAGAATAAATCAAAATGTACCTCCAAAGAAGACCAGGCTTTGAGTGTCCTGTGAGCTACAATTTCTGGTATCAAATGAACCACTTGTGGAATCCCATTTCACTCACCTCAAAAGTGAAATGCCAAGTCACCAGTTCAAAGTCTGTAAGAAGCACTTATCTGAAATTATTTTCATTTCTGTTATACTTATCATTCAGAAATAAAAACATGACAGAGAACAGAAAAAAAGGTTCTAACATGCTGAAGTATTTTCATTTGACCCTTTTAGGCAAAATTGTTTTTGATATTTTGTTCTGAAATGTTTTGAGTTATGCACTGAATGTTGGAACAAAAAGTGACGCCTTGAACCTCCATAAGGATTTTTGTGTATGTATGAAACCAATTTTTTTTTTATTGTTTAAAAAAATCCCACTTTTTCAGTCAGTGTTTTTTATGCTCACTTTTGCTTGAATTTCCTTTGTAAACTTAAGAAGTGAAGTGGAAATTTTACCATATGAGTCTAATCTCATATGATTGAAGATCATTTTCTCTGGTCAGTATTGAGCAGAGCAAACCTTTATACACAAGCAGAGAGATGGATGGACGGACGGATGGATCTCTATCACAAACACAGCTGTCAGAGAATTTTCCATAAAATTTGTCCATTTTCTTTGCAAGTACGGCATCTCACAAAGCAAATGAAGTGTCTGTTCTGCTTTCAGCAACAGTAATAGCCCAACACTACCAATAGATCAAACCAGCTGCTCAGTTGCTGAGAACTGCTGGTTGCAGTTTACATTGACTGCAGAATCTGGGCCTCACTGTTCCAACAGTTTCCTAATAAAACCTTGCAAAGTTCTATCACCTTGAAAATTTACAATTAACACCCTTGTTGAACACATGTACAAAACCAGCTAATTTACTAACACAAATGGTAGACTGTGATAATTTTTTTCTTGATTTCTGTTAAAATATAAAACTTTAAACAAATGCTAATTACATCTAAATATTACAAAATATTTCCACTTTTAGAGGTTTCATTTTTAAGATCCAATTATAAAGAAATGTTCAATTGATTCAATTCTTTACCAGAGTGCAGCTAATTCAATTATTTATACTTATCCAAGTGAATTATTTATGACTAAGGATATGGCCAAGCTAGTTTCAAAAGACCATTTCATAAAGGCAAGCTTCTGTGGACAGCCATGTCTCTCCCTATGCTGTGAATGACAGGTAGGCAGAGGGTTATTATGAAATGAGGATGAAGCAACTGTGATGTGATGTTCGCCTGCAATCTGAGAACAGGTTTAAATCAGCATCTGGCAGGAAAATTGGAAGTCAAAATTGTCAAGAAAAAGCTCCAAGATTAAATCTCCAACACCTCAAATATGTGAATGTCTTGCTGGGTCACCAAACCTGAAAGCTGTAACATTTGTGGAAGTAAGATGTTTTTTACCAAATAACCCACAAAATAATACACCAGGAATTCAAATGAAGAGCATCTCTTTGTATTAAGAAGACTTCACTTAAGAGATGGAAGTGACATTTCCATCCATTATTCCCCAGGTCGTTTCCATTTAATGCTCCCAGATTGTTCAGAAAGGTAACAGCTTTTCTTCCTCCATCAGTATTGCCCTCTTCAGAAATTATTTCAGCTCACTGGGTGTGAGTTACCAACCATAATGACATGGCAAGAAACTATCACGATCAGGACAATAATTTACCCTAAGTTTGTATTTTCTGCATTTTTTTGTATCTCTGTTTGAACAGCTTACATATACATGACAGTCCCCTATAGACATTTTGCATTGTGTCATAAAGAAAAAGCTTGCTTTTGCCATGCTGAGGATATGAGAACAATGAAAATGGTGTTTGGTAAACTTTTGATTAGATGAGTTTATTTTAGTTTCACATGCAGGGGGAAGTAACAAACAAGAGTGGTGGCTACAACTGTGTTTTACACTTATGTTTGATGTTAACTCAGTTTCCAAAGGAAAGAAGTGAACTCACCAAGAGATGTGAGGGAGAAGAAACAATTTGCATACTCCTCAATAATAAAATTTACTGAGCAGCCTCTCAGACTGGTAAAACTTGGCTGGAGTCTCATGACTTTAGTTTCTCATTCCTGTAAATTTTCAAATATCCAGGTTTACATTAGAAATAACGAGAAAAACATTTCTGATGAAGTTGGGTATATCTGCTTCCTGGGGTGATGGAAGTATAAAGACGACAAAAAATAAAACACAATTTGAAAAAATAAAACAAAAAAATAAAACAAACAAACAAAAAAACCCCCCAAAAATTTCAAACAAACAAAAACCAAAAAACCAAACCAAACCAACAAACAAAAACAAACAAAAGAACAACAACAAACCACAAAACCAAAGAAAACAAAACAAAAAAAATACAGCAAACTATTTTGTATCCCAGAACCTACTGGACTCCAGCCTGCAAGGGATTGTAAACTATTAAAATCCCTGATTTTTCATAGAAGGTAAGAATTATCCTGTTGGCAGTGAGAGTGAAAGGCATTTAGACAGTTTGGAAGGTCACTCTGATTTTTTCATTTACTTTTTTCAGCTCAATAAATACAGTCTGACAAATGCTCATGTAGCACTTAGGATCTCAGTTTGAAACAAAAGTGAATTTTAAATAGAGTGTGGGTGTTCTCAAGCCCTATGTACAAAAGGAAACTTTAGCATTTGAACAGCAGTTAAACATAATGCATTCACACTACACATGATCACACAATAAACCAGAGCCATTTTTATGCTTATGATTTGTCTTCCTGAACGATTTTTATGAGTACCTGAATTGCTGTGGGTTTTTTTAAAGCAAGATCTCTCATGACAAGAGACATAATTCTTCCTCCTCAAAATAAATAATATTTCTTTCAATACTTCCTCCGTCCCATCTCCAACCTCAAATACATTCCCTTGATCTCTCTTACGTCTGCTATCAATGTCTTTAATGTCCATGGATGGACTTCTTAAAACCCTTCTGTTTTCCCCATGTTCAGCATCTCACAAAATCAGCCCATGATATGGACAATGCATATTAAGACCCCTCTTCACCTGTGCAGAGACACAAGCACACATCTAGCATATGTTTGTGGATTGGAACATAAACCACTTTTATTTTTTTCTAATTCTTGCTCTACACATATCATGAAGTTTCTTGATTAGTCCATCAATTGCCAATACGCTACATTTTTAAGAAATTCTTGCCATTAATTTAAAATGAAAACAACTGAAAATTATATACCCTAAATATTTTGGAAGTGTTCCAATCATAGTTAATACTGAATTGGAATATACCTGAGGCACTTAAAATACATTAAATTTACATTCACTGCCTAATTTTACACAGAATGAGAAATATTATAAATAACAGCATGGTTATTGGACAATGAGTCACTGTAGTGCATTTCTAGAGTGAATGAAAATGATCTTTTACAAAAATTATAATATCAAACTGGACAAAACACTCATTTAAAGAGAAACAAAGAACATCTAGCTGAGTTCTTCTTGAAACTGGCAATTAGAAGACTTTCTGTTCACCGTCATGAATCATTATTTTTTTTTCCCCAACTGCTTTAGTTTAAAGCACATACTTTAAGCAAAGCTAAGCTATCAGGTTTCAGCATGTGAGGGGACATCTTTACAGAAGGCTCAGACTGACACCACTGAGTTTTGTGTTCGAGGAAAGACTTTACAATCTACTATTTCCCTCTTGAAAGATGCTCTGGTGTTTGATCCCTTACTAAAACCAGGATGACCGTTTGGTTGTGGTTTTTTTTTTTTTTTTTTTTTTTTTTTTTTTTTTTTTTTTTTTAAGATATTGTGAAGAAGACAGAACTGTTTAAATCACATATGATGCAAACAAATGATAATGAAAGTATGCCTTTAGCCTTCCTCAACAGTCCCTATTGCCTGGATTTAATTATGTAAGATTTAGTATATTTCTACACTCATACTTTTGTTTGTTTAATAACAAGACTGTTCACTTGAGATGTTAATTGTAACTCAAACAGCCATTAGGAACTTTCTCAGTCCAAAATTTCAGATAACTTATTGTAAGTTTAATGAAAAAGATTTTGTTTCTCTCACGACACTATGAAGTTGTTACAGACACCTAATAGACAAGAAAAAAAAAAGGGGTTATTCTTTTAATGCTACTAAATATATTTTACTAACCCAGTGAAGCGCACCTGCATCAAATAACTGTTTTCACTGGGTTTGTTTCATATGAAGAGTATTCCCTGAAATCTAAAAATTGCTTTCATTATTAAGAGTATACTAAAAATAGCATATCTGGTCTGCAGGGCCATCATCACTGCTGCTGATGATCACACCAGGCTCCTGGCACAATTTTCAGATGAAGCAGATATAATTGTAAAACAAACCACAGTTTTCTCCATATGAGCTCCTAGGCACAGACCGTTCTCTCCCAACAAACACAAGGCCTCTTGGTAACTCAGATAATTTTCTGAAACTTAAAAAAGTCCCTTTCAGTTTTTCTCTGCATCTTCCAGAAGATTTAGGTATTTTTCAGTAGATTTCTATTTCAAAACCCTCAAAACTAGCTAGAATGTAAAATGCTGTGCTAGGAAAAAGCCAGTTATGAGAAGACTTTAAAAACACAAAAATTAACACACAACTCAGTTAAAAGACAGCCTTTGCATTAATCAGAAGAAACTAATTTAGAGAAGATGCATGATAGCTGATAGATCTTACAATCAGGAGTATTTTGACAGCTTTCTAAGAATAACATATTTGAATTTCATGGGAACAGAGATATATTAAATAAAACTTCACCTACTATGCAGTAAAATACAAAGCAGAACAACATTCTTTTCCACACAGCTTCTTACATATATAGAGGAGTTTCACTCCATATTTTCTGTCTGTTTATGTGAAGAAAATAAAACATAGGTTGTTAAACAAAGCCAGATTTTGATTTAAACAGTAATGGCTCTGCTGTAAACTGTCAGTTCATGGGAAATCTTCTAAAGCAAAAAAAAATCAAACATTTTTTATTTAATTCAGAGCAGTATTTTTAAAGAAAAATAAGCAAAATAATTCCAATGAGTGATTTCTATCACATTTCTGAAATATCAAAGTGGTTTGTTTCTGTTTCTAAAATACAATAGTAAATGCACAACACACCCTAAAATGTTGCCCCTTACTCCTCCACCTATCTAACATGTCTCTGTAATTTTGAAGTAACCATGAGCGAAGGAATCTGAGTAGTCAGGTAAAACATGTCTTCTTTGGAGTACATATAGGCTGTGGTAGAAGCTCATAAATCCACCTTTATTCAGCAAATGCAAATTTACTCCTCTGCTTTACCTTATGCAGGAGAGACTCTGAAGACATTAAAGCAATTATACTTTAAGTTAATTGAGAAGACGAGTAGCTGGAATATGAGGTTTTGGGGGAAGCAAATAATCCCACAGATGAAGTCAAGAAAAGATTCCTTTAATTGTACATTTAGTGTAAAGATTTGTAAGAGAGAAGCATTTTTCATAATTACTTAAACTGAATTACTGAACTAGGCTTCAGCTACAGGCCTCTAAATTATAAAAATACAAGGGAAGGCGAAAAAAAAAAGGGTTTTACTCTTTTCCCTGAGCACAAATTAAAAAAAAAAAAAAGGTAATATTTGACTGCAAGCAGTAGAACTTGAAGTACTATTGCATTGTTTAAAGCTGAACAAATGGATCACAGAAGTGTCTATTAAATATTTTCAGGCCAAATCTTCTGATTATTATGCATGCAATTAGAACTTCAGGAAAAAAATTCTAACATTAGCTGTCATGAAAGATTCTTCCCCCTTTTTGCCTTCTCAATCACTCAGATGCAGTAGATGTGTATAGTTTAAATTAAGTAGATGAGGTATTCTTGATTTTTGCTCTACAGTCAAATTTATACATACACACACATATACATGCACACACATTCGTATCCTTAAATACATATATACATAGGCAGATTACTCTGGCAGTGAATATATATGACTATATACCTTAGGAGTTGTATATTTTCACCCAATGGACTGGACTAATCAACAGTTCTAACTGAACCTATTTCTGATCTGCTGGGCTTGAATGTATTCCCAACGACATTTTTCTTTGTAAGCTGTGCCTGGTTTAAAGGTTTTTGTCGCCTTACTTGTCCCTGATCTATTCTTCTGACGTCACTACTGCAGCTCACTTCCAGAGAAGCTTTTTGAAAGTCTGCTTTTGAAAGTTATATGACTGACTTTGCCCTATATTAAAAAAAGGAAGAATAGCCTGTCTCAAGGTGGGTAAAATCATAAAAAAATACAGGAGGATATAGGCACACACTCAAAAAAGTGATCATTCCCACAATAACTTTGTAGGAAACCCAGCTAAAAACAGTTTTCACTTGCCACTCCATAATTATTACCAATTTCTCTTTATACTATGAACAAGGGAAAAAAAGTAAAAGAACTTTCTCCAGTTATTATCTTCTGGGTTTTTTGATTTACCTTTGTGTCCTGGTTTGGAGTAAATTAGGGAAGAACCTCCAGAAGGAGTCCCCTAAACCAAACCTCCACCACCCCTTCCCCCGCCAGCCCTGGGTTCGGGAAGGAAAATACCTCGGAGGAAAGTGGAAAAACCGGTTTATTGACAAAAATACACTCCCCAACACCGAATAGTGGGAAAAGACGGGTTGCTGTGATGATGAGGAGGGTGCTGACGCGTCTCTGTCTGGCCCGGGACTTCTCCAACTTCTCAGGTCAGGTCAGGTCCGGAGCCGGTTCAAACCTTGGGGGGGGGGGGGGGGGGGGTGGGGGGGTGCGGGGAAGAAGGAAGGAGGGGGAAAAAAACCCAAAAACCAAACAGAAGCAGCTGGGGAGGGGAAGAAAAACGGCGGCAGGGGCAGCCGGAGAGCAGAGCGAAGCAAAGCGAAGCAAAGTGAAGCGAAGAAGGCAAAAGCAGCCGAGCTAGCTAAAGCAAGAGCCGAAAACAGCCAAGAAAAACAAAGAAGGAAGGAACTGCAGGCTCCCACCCAAGAGGGCGGGATTCAGCTGCGAGACATAACAACATATCCAAGATATGGGATGGATATATGGGATAGGAGGCAGCTCAACCCAGAACACTTTGAAATTTTGGGTCTCTTCAAGTACTTCTTTCAAAGTAATGAGTTAGCAAAAATATATGCTGAATTGTGGAGGACACTGTGATGGTACTCAAAAAATTTCCTGTGAAAGAGTCTGCAATTTACTTCACCTCAACATCAATGAAAATGGTAATTTTCCATCACTACAAGCATCTTATTTTAATTGATCTGTGCTGTTCATTTAAAAATCCCAGCTCAATCACGTCAGTGGTTTTTGCACCTGGCAGGAAAAAAATATGGGAATGCTCATTGTTTAATTAAAAAAAAAAAAATTGCCATCTTTATTTAACAAAATAGTCTCTTTTAAAAATGTTGCTTCATGCATGTTCTTAAATGCTTTCCTTTCCATCTTAAAAAATGGCAGAACAGATTCGGACACTGAGACGCCCGTCAGGTCTTCAGTAGAGTATTCATTCCCATGCAACTCTACCTTTGATGGTCTCAAACTCATAAGCCCATATAAATTCATAAAAATTAAATTTATTAACATGTATCAGAATTTATTAGTCTACATTTCCCAAATCCTAACCTACTGACAGTTACATTCCTACAGAAACAGAGCCAGTGAACAGATGTCCATGGCAGCCTGGCTGATATCAGTGTGGCACAGCAGAGACAAGTGTCTTCGCAGATTGCTTGACATTTAACAGACACACTTTGTGCACAGAGAACCAATGACAGCCCATCCTGCCCACATACATGAGGAAATGCCATGGAAATGCCCAGCATATCAGAGCTGGCTCACAAATGGACCTGCTCCAAGAACACTCTTCACTGCAAAATTTTTCACCATTTGCAGTTTCTCAGGAAAAAATGAATCCACTACCCCTATTAGTTGCTGGCTTATTGCTGCTATGAGCAGGCATGGGAATACCCCCTGCTCAAAAGGAAAGGGCTAATGCAGAGCTGGCTGAATGCCCAGAACTGCAGTTTGCCCTTGGCACCTGTTCTGCTCCATACCAACTCCTGCTGGATATGTCCACAATGCCCAGGACAACATGGCACACTCAGTGCCTCTCACCCAGAAGCAAAGCGTGCCTCCTGTGACTTGCAGGCTGGCCCCTTGCCAGTGATCCCGCAGGAGGCAAGGTCTGACATCAGCAAAGGCGATGTGGGTGCTACCCAGCCACCCTCAGCCTATTGAGGCAAGCAAATAGTCACTTCTAGATCTTATTAAGTGCAGTTTTCAGTCCTCTTCTTTTGTACCTGTACCTTTACTCAGGGTTTAGAGTGACAAGATTTCTATCACTGTAAAATATGATTCCATGTATAAACAACAGTTCAGTGAATATTCAGTCATTTATTGCCACAGCAGTCATTTCACAGTAACTATCTAGATTAGCTACTTTTTCACCAATGACAACTGAATTTCTTGGGAATAATCTTTGGTTCCATAATGATTTGGCTGTTCTGCTCCTGTCACCAGAAGTTTTTCAGATTAATAAGTCAGACTGCAATATCCTTACACAATATAGAGCCTCACACCACAATCATCCCTGCTGACCTCCAGAGTACTCATCTCAGTATAAGTTATTTATTAAGGTTATCAGCCTACATATTCAGATTTCAGCATAGTTGTCTGCAGTTCAAGTCACAAAGAGTCCTTTAAGCAGCCTTGCAGAACCAGTAAAATGGTAATGCCAAACAGTCTCAATCAAATGGGTCATTTTACACACTTTGGTATTTTTTGTATATCATGCTACAGCACATTCATTTACTTGATATGAAAAAAAAAAACAACCCATATCTTGCAGCTTTCCTCACTAACTTTTTTTCGAGATGTTACCTTGACCAACAATTTTTCACTACTTGTAAAATTTTACATTTTAATATTGCTCATATTTTTAAAATTTGACTACTTGTTCGTGCTCATTCTCCCTTTCTCATCTCCTTACCTGAACATCCTCTTCAAGTCCCAGTCTGTAATTTCACTAGCTCTTTTCCAGTTTGTGCTAAAAATGATTCAACAAGTTATGACTTGTTAACTCTTTCACCCATGTCTTCATTTTTTTCCTGCACTGTTCATTCTTTTATCCCTTCAGTATAATTTTCCTCATACTCTACAATCACCTCAAAACTCTCTGAAACACTGACAACTAGAAGTTGATCAAGTATCATTGAAGAACTACCTCATTGAATTTGATGATCTCTTATAATTTTTCCCAAACTCACTGGCTACATAGTGGTAATTCAGACTGACTTTATTGTCATGTTCTCACAAGGTAGACTGTGGCGGTGCATTTTTATCTCTATCCGTTGTGTGTTCGTATTCATGACTTGTTTTTTATATGGTTATGTATGAAATGCTTTGTTCCATGTACCCCCCATGTCCCTCCTCACTTAGTTCCACCCCTGTTGCAGTTATCTATCTATCATGTGTCACATAACCCCTGGTCCTGCTCATCACTCGAAGACCTCTCCCTGAGTCTGGAAAATTCCAGGGAGAGCGTTGAGTGATTGGGCAGGATCCAGTCTTCCCTCTCCTATTCTCTCCCTATGGTTGCTACACCTGTCCATTGCATTACGAGCCACACCCTTGTTGTACCCCATCGGTCCCTAGCTGAACCCTGCCCTGTGTTCCATCCCCCTTTAAAGTTACTGTATTGGAGCACTCGGGGTCTCTCCTGAGGCGGGTGCCCCAAGCTGAGGACTATACACCTGGAGAGCCAATAAACTCGTTGTGGTTTTGCCTCTTAGGAGTCCCTCCTTTCTTCTTCCTGCCATCGTCACGCTTCGCTCCTGACCAGCCAAGACCCACTGTACTGCTGTGGTGCCAGGGCTGGCCAAGATTGGGAATACAGGCACCACTGCAGTAGACCTACATCCAGTGAAACAATATAATGAGAAAAACACTATTATTGCTTTTGTTACAAACAGAGTTTTCATTTGTAAGACATATCATGAGAATGTGTTTAATTATAAATCCAATGTAATTTTCATTAAGTTAAAATAGTGAGCAGCATTTGAATAATGATGAGGTGTTTTTATTTACTAAAAAAATTAAAATATATATGTACTGTAGAACTGAACAAGTGAGATTTTCAGGCAAACTATTTCCAAATCAGTTAAGAAAGAAGCATGAAGAAAAATAAAAAAACCTGCTCTTTATGGAAGATACAAAAGACAGGATTCCTAACTGACAAAACACAGAACTGTTACCTTGCTTTCTATTTGCTTTACTTAAAACTGTACTGATTTTTCACAGAAATACCAATAGAACTTTTCACCAAACTCAGGGACATGGACTGTCTCTCACATTCTTGACTCTTAAGCATCAGCATTTTTACTAAACTATGATTCCATAATATGAATTATGAGTTCCCTTCTTGTCTTAACCAGTAATGCTAGTCACTATTTTGTCAAAAAAATTTATAAGGAATCCCTACACTGGTAAGGGTAGATTTATTAATTTGTTGAAGGCAAAGGCAGAGACTAGGAGAATGCAGAATGGCCCGCTCTAGGAGAGGAACAGGTTCAAGTCCATCAGAGGAAAGTGAAGGTTTACAAGTCCTTGGAACTGGATGAGATACAACCCTCAGCAAGCAGAAAAACTACAGTTTAATGTTAAGGATGTGCAGGTTTCAGTTTCTAGGACTACCACAACTGCAAAAGGAATACTGTGTTTCCGTGATGGCAACTAATCTTCATACAGAGAATATTTAAGAACTATTTTTCAGTAAGGAATGAAATCAGCAACAGAATAAGGATTGTCTATCTGGACTGGATTGGCAGCCATGTACATCAATTTTGTAGCTGAATACAGATTAAAAGCATAGAAAAATTAAATATATCAATCTGCAAAATGTGTAAATATTTTGCATATTTTATTTAATACTTTTTAAAGTTTAATTGTAACTTGAAACATAGCACAAAAATAGATTACAGGCAACCTGTAATCTGGATACCATGATCTCCATTTTTCTGCTGAAACAGAAAGATTTACCCAGAAACTAAGAAATTACATTCTTTATAGTTCCCAGATTTATGATGCATTTAAGACAAGTGCAGCTCATGCGGCTTTGTCACCTTAAATCCACAGGTTTAGATCAAGTAGAATTCATTTTAATGATTATTCTTTTGCAACACAAACAAAAATATCAGCATGATATCATCACTTCAGAAGGGTCAAATTTTGTTGGCTTTTATCATGTCAGTACTTATGCTGGCTTCCAAAAGACTATTGTATGAATAAATGAGTTTTTCCCTGTCTCCCAAAACATTAGCAGCCCCTTGAAAGAATCAATACTCAGCAGCCGGTGCATAGCAAGAAGAAAAAAGAGGAGAACAAAAGCAAAAAAATTCTAAGCTGGAGTAGAGTATAACTACAGACATAAATCCTTAAACACTATTTAATCCCTAGAAAATTAATCAAATCACACTGAAATAAGAATATGCCACCCCTAGCATCCTTTGGGACAAAGGAAATAAGAATTCAGTGACTCTCCAGGTGGGATGCACAGAGTAAAGAGACACTCATCCATTAAATCTTTTGTCTGGATTCCACCACTGTCTCTGGATGCCTTCGAATCTTTGCTTCAAGTACTGGGGATAACCAGCGGGGATGAGAGTAAGGACAGGCCCAAAAAACCTATATTTTCACCATAACCTTCATAAAAATCCGAACACAAATAAGCATGTGCTCCTGCTCCTGGTTCCTGAAAGCTGTAGCATACTGAAATAGAAGCAGAATCAGAGAGAGAGCCTAGAGGGCAGATGTGGAGAGAGAATATTTTGATCCTGTACCTTGGTGTGTACTTGGCATGTATCCAGAAAAATTGCCACTACATTTTCTTCAGATTATTAATATGTAGTAATATTAATATATACTAATACGTACATCCACTCAGTTAAGTGATAAAAGTCTCCAAGTTCTGAACTTGCAGGTGAAAAGCTGTCTCCTACAGATCTTATAAAAATAGCACGATTTCCAAATCTGTAGTGGCACACAGCTCCACTACATGGTATTTAACCTTTTCTTCAAATTATGAAGGATTACTCAGAAGAAAGAATGAGGCAGGTAAGGAGAAATGCCCATTGCTCTGCAACATCTTAATTAATTGTGTTTAACTGATGTACTGAACGTACCTCACTCTTGCTTTTAATTGTCATGACTCAGCTTAACTCAATCAATGATGTTACACAGAACCACATTATTTTGTTATCTTCCATATGGGTATAAGAGCACAGTTTTTGAAAAAATTCATTTGTACAAATAAATTTCTGTAATACTTTCTATATTCCAGAAAGTTTGTGAGCCATTTCAGTCAAAAAGCACTGTATAATGTACCTATCATTATAAGTACAGAAGATTATTATAAATGCATGTCTGACAAATTTTCTAATGAGCCAGCATCACAGAAGTTTGCAGTTGTCATAACTTTGCAACTATACAACCCTCACAGATTCAGTTAAGTGAGATTCATAAGAAGACTCATGACCCAAATTTCATTTCCAAAATTTATGCTAGTAGCTAAAAAGAAATTTCTTAGTTGGACAGCTGCTATCTAAATTATTAAAATTGGTGCTTGGAAAAAAAATGCATTAGTGAAAAAAGTATGAGACTGCACAAACATACTGAAGAATCATGCCCCTGAAAAGACACAGAACAAAAACAACAAAGTAAGTTTTCATACCTCTGGCTAAATGGAAAAAAAAAAAATTAGGCAAGTTCATAAAGTGCAGAGACTGAAGATCATGTGTTCATGATCAAACTTTATCATGTGTTAAAGCGACATATACATACTTACCCACATGGTTTTAGGCAGAAATACTGGCAGATTTCCTGGTCTCTGTTTTAATTCATTTTATTGCAAAGAGTGCACAATGAGAATATTTTGGCTAGTTGTTCCCTTACAGACAGAATTACACATTTTCACATTCCACACCAGAGGCTCATAAAAACATCTTTCTCCTTTTCTTCCTGAGGCATCAGTATTGATAGTAAGGACTCTATTTATGAATAATGTTAAGAAAACCAGGGTGCAGGGTTTGTCATGAAACACCCTTGGGGTAACATCTCTCCTATCCCAAAAATCACCTTTATTTTTTCAGTATACCCACAGAGTACGAGGAAATCCTTTAAAGTAAAGAGTTGATTCCTTGAATCAACTGAACCTATTTGTGCTGTAGAATGTGTTTTCTTAGAAGTTCTAAAGAGCAAAAAAAAATAAAAACTCCCTACAATTAAAAATTATGGATAAAAATAATATTTTAAAATAAGATTGTTAAAAGGGAATTATTGGTAGGAACTAAGAAAGGGGAATAAAAATAAAATATAGAAATGAATATATCAATTAACAGGCGGCACCATTAGAAACTGATGTGTGGTGGTGTGTTTTGTTCATGTTTCTGTTGATGATTTGTTCAATGAGATTTTTCCATAATGGTTTGTTCTGTAACTCCCTATGTTTCCCCCTGTATGGTTTTCCCCACGTTCAGTTATATGTCAATCATTGGTTATATAACCTCTTGGTCCTGTCTGTCACTCTGGGGCCTCTCCCTGCATCCAGAAAGTTCCAGGGAAGGCGTCGAGTGATTGGGCAGGATCCAGAGTTCCCCCTCCTATTGTGTCTTGTATGGTTGTTGCACATGTCTATTATGTTAAGAGCCACACCCTCACTGTACCCCATTGGTTTCTGACTGAACCCTCCCCTGTGTCACACCCCCTGTTAAAAGTCACAGCACAGAGGGGTTCATGGTCTCTCTGAGGCTGGTGTCCCGAGGTGAGGACTCCACGCCCGGAGCCTCCAATAAACTCGTTTGGATCCACCACTGGAGAGTCCCTCCTTTCATTTCCTTTGCCACAGGCACGCTGCACTTCTGACAAGCCAAGAACCACTGTGTTGCTGTGGTGCCAGGGCTGGCCGGACAGGCGACACGGGCACCGCCGCACTGATGTGCCGTAGTTTTCTGCAGGAAAGCCTAGAGTGCAGCACTCTCATTGCCACTGAAATGGCAATGTCATACATTAAGTTAATCATTTAGGCAGATCAGCAAAATGCTTCCTTTCTGTCTCAGAGACATTGCATTCAATTTTTCTGTGGTGTAGAAGAGTCTCAGTAAAACACAATTCCCCACTGTCTAAGCCAAGAAAGCTCTTAGAAAGTGAGATAATGAGTTGGAATTCTTTATGCTAAGGACCAAAGCCATATCTTGAATAAGGTCTCTAAGCTTTAAGTTGGTGTGTAAGACTCTTCAGCTGCGTTTTCCTAACAAAACAGCAGCTTGCCTATATTTTTTTACATTGTGTCT
This sequence comes from Sylvia atricapilla, assembly GCF_009819655.1. Taxonomy (NCBI): domain Eukaryota; kingdom Metazoa; phylum Chordata; class Aves; order Passeriformes; family Sylviidae; genus Sylvia; species Sylvia atricapilla. The sequence goes on along the minus strand of NC_089174.1, from coordinate 48,753,889 downwards.
GACGCCTGAGAACTGCTTTGTGAATTGGTACTGAATGAGCTGTTCAGAATATCGTAACACATGGGGAAATATAAAGACTTCCAATCACATTTGGCAATAAGCATGGGTTAACAAAATTATATACTCAGTTTCTCTGAGACTACAGTGTTGCTTGGCATACAGAAAAGGAAATTTTTTGGCTCCTGGTAAAATTTAATGTGTGAAGTACAGAAATAAAAATCATGTTATTGTACTTTGAAAGTTGAGTCCATCCACTGGTTCCTAGCATCTGAGAACAGGCATTAATTTAGCTCCTAATGCAGTCCTGAATGCAGCTGAAAATACTCTTTTTCCCCATCCACCTGAAAAGAGAGCGTTCCAGGGTGCATCAGAATCTGCTCTAGAGGTCTCTAATAGAAAAGTCAAGATGGTGCCGTGTAGGAGAGGCAGGTAAGGCTCTGGGTCAGAGAACAAATAGAAAAAAAAAAAAAAAAATTGCAGAAGAACAGTAAGAATGGCACCTATGCTACGGGGTCAGAGACCACACCATACACTAGTGTGCACTTTCTCAGGATACTTAGGCCAGGAGACAAAGCCTTGATAATTTACTGAGGTGGAATGGAAACACCGCTTACAGCTAGTTCATAAAAGGCACAAAAAACCTATATAAACAGTTAGTAAACGCTAACCAACCTAAAACCACTGGAGAAGCAGACTTTTAAGATGATATTTTCTGCCCTATGTCTCAGGCAAGAATTCGCTTAAGGACTGAGTGGAGACAAAAAAAAAATCATGTTTTTTGGGGCTAGACTGCCAGATGCACAAATCTCAGTCCTTATGAGTTTTCCCTTAGGAAAGAAAGAGCTTGCATGCAACTTTGCTTCAACACTGCAACAGTTTTTCCTCCACCATAATAGTGGAGTCTAGCATTTTTCTTAGCATCATTTACACAGAAATCTTCAGTGCAACAAGGGCTTCTTGCCCATATGGTCAACAATGCTCCCATCTGTTCTCTAACCAGATATAGTCAGTCTTTTTCTAGCCACTCTTACAGTCTCCCAAGTGGCCAGAGACAGATCTCACAAGATTCTTCACTTTGCCCTGTGCAGCAGCTACTGAGGAGACAGATAAACATCTACTGAGGGCACAAAGGCTTCTTCATCTAAAAGCTGAAATAAAACTCTATCAGGCAGAAGACAAACAAAACCTTCTCTGGTACCAAGACAAGGCTAGCAATAACAAGACTAGCAACAAGGACTGACACCTGAAGCCTCCTTCTTCACTCCTTTGTCTGCACGTCCTCCAAGCCAAAGACTATTAAAATCTAGCCAAGCACACCTATGCATATTCGGGAGATGAGCAGCTTTCCATGCACACTCCTCCAACTGCTTCCATTTTCACACTGGAATACAAGACTCAGGGTCATAGGGTCAAATTTTACTTTTACATTGGTTTTGCAGCTGCTTCTTTCACAATAACAAAAGACTTAGAAATAGAGGCAAAATCTTTCTCTGACAAGAAGAGAGCCTTCTGGGTCTGCTTGAGATAATAAAAATCTTTTATTTAAGTTCCTGAACATCAGTGGTGTTTTTTAGTGCCTTCTTTTAGATTTTATGTGCCTGAGCCCTACAGTAGATCCAGTCACTCATGGTTATCATGCAGAGTAATACAATATTAAACTCTTGCTGATAGTTCTTACATCACTAAAAAAAATAAACCCAAAGAAACCCAAAATCTTCCATAAGATTTCTTTGAAAACTTCTGCTTTTTTGCATCTTATGGACTTTCAAAGCCTTTGAAAAAAAAATTCAAGTAAACTGCTCTGATTTTAAATTATTTTACAGCATCCACCCTGAAACATTTCTTCTTAACAAGTGCAGTGCAGCAAAACTCCTTCAATGGGAAAAAAGCAAGATTTTTGATAATTTAAAAAAAATCCATCAATTCTGATGGAAAAGCAATAATAAAATTCAAAATTTTAGGTCATAAAAGCCTCAGCTGGGATTGAGGCTTTCTATAGTGAAGCAGAGTGGTTTAACTATCTTCAACATGAAGAAACAATGAATGCCAACAGAGACATGATTGTGACCACTGCACAGGAAAACTACTGCAAACTTAATAAGGAAGAAAAAAGCCAGACATAGCTAAGTATTTAATATTAATGAACAAGAAAAGTTATTTCAGTAGCCCATATAACTTCTGTAGGCAATCCTCACTTTGCAAACACCTCACCTCTGGGTATGCTCCGAGCACTTACACACTAATCAGGATTAGGATGGATTAGGCACTTAGAAGTGAGTTTTTCAAAGCACAGCACCTGGATGCTGCTAACTGTAGCACATTCCTCTGTTATGAACCAATGCTGCACAGCATGGTTGAAGAGTTGTACTAATCTGGGTGATAAATTGTAAACAACTATGGGAACCACCGGAGGTCAGTGAAAATTCTGCACCACTTTTACAATGGAGATGCTCAGGCTTCTGGCCCTCACAAATCTCCCCATGAAATAAATTAACCTTAATGAGCACCACTGCTAATAATCTCAGCAGGGGCTAAAGATTTTTGTAGAGCAACTCTTGAAAGATTGCCCTCACTTCAAAGGCATGCCAGTGCAGGACATAGTAGAATTTTTCTTTGGGGCAAATATTTTACATTATCCAAATTTGCATTCAATATTTTAATTCATTAAATAGATATCAATATATATGAATATAATTCCATTAGCTGTTGTTTGATAGTCACATCTTCTCACAGTAATTCTCTGTCTGAAAATGTTCTCTTTCTCTGGATTATCCAACCAATTTGTCGTCTTCCCAGATTTATATTATAGTCCCTCTCCTACGCAGCTATATCTAAATCAGCCTCTTTATGTCCTCTAAATTTAATGCCTTTTATTTTCTTTTCTGCTACAACTACATTCTGTCTGCACAAAGACTTGGCAGCACAAAAAGCAAACAACCGGTCTTGAGAATCACAAAATAATACTGGTTTCAAGCTTTTTTAAAAAGAGCTTTTTAATTAGATGCCACTATTATTCTCTAAACGATACAGGGTTTTAATTTGGACGTGACGTAGCAGTAAATGCAATTTTGATATTTTACAGAACAATGTTTCAAGGGCAGCTACACCTAAACTTTCTACCATCACAATGCAGATACCAGTTATCACTTAAAAATATACAGGAAAGATCTTATGGATCTATGAACACTAAAAATACAGCTTTAAACCACTACTTTAAATCACTTGTAACTTTAGAACAGAGGCTTTCTATACCTCATGCAAATATCTTTACTGAGCTGAACAAACACAAAAAGGGATACTGAACTGAGATAGACGGAAAGGGAAGAGTAACAGATTACTACCTTGTTAAGAAAGTAGCTGAATTAAAATATTCTGAATGGTGCTAGTTTATTATACAAAGACATTTAATTTATTTCATTATTATCTGTGGGCAGCTTCAGCAATGCAAGACCCTAGCACATTCAAGGAGATGAGCACAGTGGACAAAAGACTCCTTCAGAGTGCAATATTTAATGAAACTTAAATTAGATCTCAAAAGAGCAATAGAATGTATATAAAAATACAGCACTGTCACTGAACCATTCCAGTTACATGCATGTTTTAAAGTAACTGTCATCAAACTCACACATGGCCCCAGAAGATTTAAATGCACTTTTAATATAGCTTCCATACATACAAACTTTTTTAAAACCTCAAATTTCATAAAATTTCTTACATGATGCACAGGACAGTAGGATTTAGGGAGGAAGCAGAAGTCTACAGCTAAGACTTAATACTTCCTTAAGGAATAAAAGAAAATACTTTTGTTGTAGCCTTTCACTTCATTGTTAGCATGCAAGTATGCTAGTAGTTATAATTTTATAGCAATTGTATGCTAGTAGTTATATAAGTATGCTAGCTTGTTTATAATTACTTCTGCATAGTGTGCAGAAGTTACTTACAAGCAAAACATTCTAAACAGGAAGAATCCACCTGCATTCATAAATTTGCTGCTAGGAAAATAAATAAGTTTGTTTTTTTCAGGTAACTATGATGCCTTAGGTTTCAGCTTTCATGTATTTCAGATTCTGTGCTGCCTGGGGGGTAGTTCTGAGCCTTATATTAAGTGTTAGTAAGCTCTCTTCACAGAGTAGGTAGACAAAAAAAATCCTTTTCCTGGTGAAGACCAAGGACAACGGTTACAAGATTTCAGGCCCAAAAGCATAAATCACGGTGAACTGAAGAGAGAAACAAGGATGACACTTCATAATCTGAAGCTGTTATTAGATAATTAAACCCCAATATGCAGATAGACCAAAACTTACAAAAGTGTAAGACCTTGTGACGGGTTGTCCATTTTGTGACCATTTTGAGTCCATCTTGGGTGTAGCCTGGGCCAGACTCTTGTCCTGCCCAAGGTGTATCCTAAAGGCCTTTCAATAAATATCTGCTTTATTCTCTAGCTGTCTCTGTTTCAGGTCAGCCTTCCCAAGGCATCAACTATACAAAGAGATAGGTACTTAAAACCTGGAATCAAAAACATGAAAAAAACCCATGATTTTGAAATTCACAGTTTTGAAAATTATTAGTATACAACTGAAACTATTTTGAAGTGAAGAACTGAAATTATAAAACCAAAGGGCAACAACATGGCATCGTTCTGGGTTCTGTTTTCTTCGTATATTGTACCAGTTTTCTTCTGTAATGCACTCTCTTCCAAAACCAGTGAAGCCACATTCACTAAGACCAGAGGAAGAACAACTCAACACTGCAAGACACTGAAACCTGGAGACACTACCACAACTAAACAAAAACAACAAACAAACAAAAACCAAAACAAACAAACAAACAAAACAAAAAGCCCACAAAAAACAAACAAACAAACAAACAAACAACAACAAAAAAAAAAAAAAAAAAAAAAAAAAAAAAAAAAAAAAGGGACAAATACCTATTCTAGTCCAGAAGGTGACTAAGAGAATTAAGGACAAAATCAAAATTTGGGAGTAAAAAGTGAGGTCTGGATCTTCAAGATTTGATGGCTTATTGGACACAAGGCATAACACCAGAAAATAAAAGAGACCTTAACCAAAAGTAGAGTAAGGCAAAAATTTTTCAATCAACTGTAGTACCACCTCTCCCAGCACTTCAGACTGTATAGATGCTGTACTGTCTCAGGCAATTCCAAACTGTGTTTTTTACCAACCCATTAAGGGTTTTGGCTGAATGTGCCTGTGATACCAAGCTACTAACTGTTAGAACTAGTTGCACAGACAAATCCAGACAGGATGCTTCAACAGTTATAGCCCAAAGGATATTTACTTCTCCTGTAAGTCTCAGTATTTTTAACTTCTTGTAGAAAAGGATCACATAAGTGTGTCATGAAGGAATGCCTGCAAGCCATAATATGGGGGACACTGTAGTGAAGTACCATGTTTTGCATCATCTCACAAAAGGCCTTTCCTAAATTTCCATTTTGTTCTCAAAACCAAACTCATAACCAGATTGGGCAACTGGTAAAATGAAATTTTTGCAGCTTGACTAAATCCAGCCATTTATTTACTGCAGTCCATGTGGAAGTAGCCATTTGAGGAAATACTCTAAATCTTTTAATATTAATTTGAATCTTACTGAAACACTTTCCCTCCTCTGTAATCTGCAGGTTTCTTCTACAATTTATCTGTCAAGATATATATAAAAGTAGAGAATCCTTTATAAAAAGCTTCCAGAGAATTTAGTGCTCTTGCAAAGGATGTCCACGTAATGCAAGTGTCACTGAAATTAAGAAGAACTGCATATCCTATTAGGAAAGTCCAGAACATGTCCTCTTTTGTACATGCCAACACCTGCACCTTTTGAAAAGGATGTCTGACCTAGTGATGCATTTCTAGCATTGTATCTTAATAGAGTCCCATCTTCTCCTATTTTGACAGATAGATCACTTGTGTACTCATACTTTACTGGAAACTGCTATTAAAACAAAACAATCCTGATGGTATTGTAGATACTGTATTTCTTGAGCATTTAGCAAGTATTTTTGAGAGTACTTAAGTTTCTAAAACAAACACCACAATGAGACATCACCACCCACACTTTTCCATTAAGGAGATATTGACTGCATGGTGCCAATTTTTTTTCTCTATTTTGAGAACGCACTTGAAGCTGCAGATCCACATACTTAACAAGCACTGAAGGCATTTATGATTAGAGGGTTATGTTGACACTATGTGAAGAAATGACTCTTTTCAGTAGTTACACGCTCAAAGATACTTCTAGAAAATGATGAAATTTCACCTTTTCACATTAGTTTCAACTTGAACTGAAATAGACCTTGGCTTTGAAAACTTTAAGAAACCAGTCCCAAACATGAAGGCATGATGAACCCTTTAAATGCTATAAAAAATAAGGAAACATTACAAAACCAACCTCTGCCTCAGTTCTTTAAAAGGGTTTCTTTTGACCAGAAAATTTTCGAGTGAAACAAATTTTCTAGCTAATTTTTCTAGGTCTGACTCATAATCTCCCTCCAAACAGTAGGTAATTAAGAATACACAGTTATAAAAAGCGTCCAATTCCCTGGGCTTTGAGAAGATGCAGTGCAGTAACCTGAAAGGTGCTTCACCTACAATTTCAAGAACAGTCCCCACTAAAAATCCACACTTTAGACAATCAGCTGGTGTATCATAAGTTTATTTATTAGCTGCAACTTTGTGTGAAAATGTGAAATTCAAATCAGTATTCGTGAGGGTGAAGGAAGGCCATCATTAAAAATACAAATAATGTTCTGCAATAAGTGTCCAAGGCAATTCATAGTTTGAATGATTACCAGCTTCTGCCAGTGCACTGACAAAAGCTTTCACGCTTCCTCTCCACTCCTCTTCCTAACACACACCAACTACTAAGAACTAGTCGGTCTCCACGGCTCTTAAAGCCTACGTGGCAGTTGCTAACTCAAGAGGAAAAAGGTGATCCACAGCTCCAGAGGAAGCACAGTTCAATGCTGTGGGATAACACGAGATAAAAGTGTCCTGTTCATCGCGGTTCTTTTCTCCACACCAGCCGCTTTGAGAGATTCCCCTCGTGTTCCAAGCCTCAGCTTCCCACATGAACCTGCTTCCCCTCGATCACGGTCAGCGCCTCCTGGGTATACATCTGAGAAAAGGATTACCAAACTTGAACTCCTCCCCCCACCCTTTCCGTGCGAACAGCCCGTCGGACTGAGGGACCTGAGGAGAACCCTCGCTCCGCACGGAGTCAGAGCCGGGAGCGGAGACAGAGTGACCCGCCCCTACACCGTGGTGGCGGGGAGGGCCCGCAGCGCCGACCGGCGCCGCCCCCTCCACCGGGGCCGCCTACACGGCCGGCACCAGGCTCTTCTTATCCAGCGGCTGCTCGTCCTCCTCCAGGAGCAATTCGTCCAGCTCCCCGTCCTCGGCTCCCGAGGCCTCGGGCCCGCCGGCGGCCCGGCAGCGCCGCAGGTGCCGCAAGGCCCGGCGGTGCTTCTCCTGCAGCCGCCTCAGCTGGGCACGCAAGGCCTCCGCCTCCTCGCCCGGGTCGGCGGGGGGCTTGTCGGGGCCGGGCCCCAGCAGGGCCTGTCGGAAGAGGCAGCGGTTCTCGCGGCGCAGGCGGCGATTCTCCAGCCGCAGCCGCGCGTTCTCCTGGCGCAGCCGCGCGTTGTGCCACTCGCGCTCCTCCCGCTGCCGCAGCGCCTCACTGTGGCTGGCCGCCAAGTCCGCGTACCGCTCCGCCAGTTGCTGCGGCGAGCCCCGCGACTCGCCCCGCCAGCTCCGCTGCCCGCCGCCCGCCTCGGCCGCCTCCGCGGCCCCGCCGCTCCCGGTGGCGGCACCGAGCACCGCCCGCCCCCCCCGCGCCGCTCCGCTGCCCCAGCGCCCGCCCACCGCGCGCATGCGCCTCATCCGTGCCGCGCCCGCCGCCGCGCGCCCGCAGCCGCCGCGAGCCGAGCGAGGGCTCCCGGTCTGTGCGAATTGGGCGGGGCCTGGGCCCGGGGGGCGGGGCCGGGCGGGGCGGCCCCGCCGCGTGCCCCTGCGGTGGGCGCGGGCGGCCGGCAGGGGGCGCCGGGAGAGCCTGGCAGGGCAGCGCCGTGAGGCGCCGGCCGTGGCCCGGAGCTGCTCCCGGCGCCCGGGGCCGGTCAGGACCGCGAACAGCCCCTCCCTGAACGCTGCAGGGCTGCCACGGGTTCTCCAAGCATCCTGTACCAGTGCCTCACAGTAAAAACTGCCTTGCTTACGTCTAGGATAAGCCTGGCCTCTCGCAGCCTAGGGGCTTTTCCCCTTGCCCTGTCATTGCGTCCCAGTGTGAGAAGCCCCTTCAACCTTCTTTGTTATCCCTTTTTGGAGAGTTCCGTAAGGTCTGCTCAGAGCTTTTTCTTCTGCGGGCTGAACAATCCCAGCTCTCTCTCTGGGGAAGGTGCTCCAGCCTTGGCATTAACCTGATGGCCCTCTTGTTAATACTCAAGGTCATTCTTGTGTTGGCGACCCCAGAGGTGGGCACAGCTGGACAGAAAGGCTTGGGCTGCTGTGGAATATGGCAGCCTAGGCTGTTCCCTCCTCAACAAGGAGAGCTTTGAGGTGTGGTGGAACAGTCCTCCACATGGGCCTTCTTACCATTACTTAAAGCAGTGGCTGTGGCACAAAGGAAAGATAATGTTGGCTCAGCAGCACTTCTTAAATGAATGGTCATAAAAATGTTGCTCACTATATCCTAGTGTTGCCAGGTTGTTGGGATTTAAGGAGTCAGACATGTAGACTAAAAGAATGCATAATATGTGACTAGTTCTGACAGCTCGTAGATCATTTGGCTTAAAGTAACAAGGTTGTTTGGTATAAACTTAAGTGATAGTCAATAGAAGTGAAATAGGCTGTGAGAATTCTATATTGATGGCATTTTGCAATGTGTGATGAAGTCAATTAGTTCTGTTAAAGTCCCTTCGATTCTTTTTGTCTGTCCCCCATTACATAATTACACATGTTGTTATCTGCATATCTGCAGTCATTTTGGGGTTACCATGATGATACACTACATATCATTCTGGGCTTCTGTGTATATTTTACGCTTCAGGTTGTGAACTCTGGTGAGGACTATGTTTTGCTTTCTGGTACAATGTTTGGTTAATTACGAGTTGAGTCTTGAGTATGGAGCCTCAATTTGAAGTTGGACAAACCATGTGTAAAAGTGATTGTAATAATTATTTTTGGAACCTTTTCAGCTCTATATGATATCCATTTATTTAAAACATCTAGGAAAGAAACAGCAAAGCAATGCAGAACAGAAAGAACCTTAGTTTCACTATACTTTTGCTGTGACTGCTATTAACAGAAAATAACAAGTGTCTCCTGTACTAAGCCATTTTCCAAGGACAGATTGACTAGGGTGTTACAGAAGTTCTGTGTGGTATGTGGCTGAACCAGTTTTGCATTGAAAGAAACGTGTAAATACCTGTTTATGAGTCACTTGTTAATGTTGCCGCTTTGTAAATCTATGGATATATCCACTCATAAAACTTCAATTTGAGCTATAGGCTGAATCCAAAATAGCGCTGAAACTCTTCCCTCTGTATGGAAGTGGACCAAGGCTTTGCACTCCAGAGAAGTAATGGAGAGGGTAACATAGAGCTTGAGCTTTCAGTGACCAGTAAATTAAATTACAGTCATTACAAAGAATGGCACCTTCGCTTTGATCCAGCTTCCTAAAGTCTTGTAGGGAATGTTGTATCATGGATCTCAATTTTGTTTATTCATCTCTTTTAGTTTTTTCATGTGCCTTTATTTTATGCTAGGAAATGCATGCATATATACCTGCATAAGGATTGACAGTCTGTATTCTTAGAAAAATCAGATGGCATATCAGAAGAGTATTTGCTGAATATCAGATTCCTAGAACAATGTTTAAACACCAGTTTGATGTTTGTAGGTTAAAGACAATGACAGAAAGTAGGGATTGGGGAAAGATGATAAATCAACATAGAAAAACTTAATATTGTAAGATAGGATCACTCTAGAAAGTGTGAAGGGGGAAAGTGAAAATGGAAACCAGAGAAGTTGTGACTAGTTGCATAGTTTTCAGTGATTTTTTGCTCACTGAATGCCTGTGAAGGACAAAATATGTTAAACAGCAATACAGTAATAAAAGCTCTTCTGATTAAAGCCCTGTATTTACTTAATGGTGTCAGGTCTCTGTTGAGAGAGAAGAAAAAGTGACAGTGCTTGTGGACTATCAGCTGGCAATAATTTTGACCCTTGTTCAACCTGCATTGTAAAATGACTCTAGAAAAACACCTCACAAGGAAAATAAAAGCTATTTGTGCCTATCATTCCCTGACAACTTAATCCATATTTTGAAGTGAAGGGGATTCAAACAATGCTGCTGCTTGTGCAAATATTGAGGGGAATTTTCTCTTTTGGCTGTAATGGAAAATATATCAAAAGATCCAAATAAAATTGAGTTTAATTTTTTTGGTGCCTTTTTTTTTTTTTTTTTTTTTTTTTTTTTTTTCCATTTTAGGTTACGGAGTAATAGTATGGTTTGGATTGGGAGGGATCTTTAAGGGTCATCTACTCCAAATCCCTGCAATATGAAGGGATAACTTCTTCCATATTAGGCTGCTCAGAGCCCTGCCCAACCTGACCTTGAATGATTTCAGGCATGAGGCATCCACCAGCTCTCCAGGTAGCCTGTTTCAGTGTGTCACCACTATTACTGTAAAAAATTTATTTCCCATATCTGGTCTGGACCTGCCCTCCTTCAGTTGAAAACAATTACCCTTTGTCCTATCACTATAGAACCCTACTAAAAATTTGTCCCCATCTTTCTTTAAGCCCCCATCAAGTATTGGAAGTCCAAAATAAAGTCTCCCTGGAGTCTTCTTTTCCAGGCTGAACAACTTTACCTCTCTCAGCCTTTCCTCACAGGAGATGTGATTCAACCTTCTGATCATTGTTGTGGGTCCACAACTGAAAGGGCCATATTTGTCTTGTGCTGAGGACCCCAGTAGCTGGATGCAGTACTTGAGGTGAGGGTCTCAACAGTGGAGTAGAGGGGCAGAATCACCTTCCTTAGCCTAATCGCCACATTTCTTTTGAAACACCTCGAGGATGTGTTTGGCTTTCTGGGCTTCAAGAAGACATTGATGGCTGATGTCCAGTTTTCCATTCACCAATATCCCCAGGTCCTTCTTGTCAGGACTGCTCTTAATCCCTCCATCCCCTGTATAGATACTAAGAGTTGCTCTGACCCAGGGGCAGGACCTTGCACGTGGCCCTGTTGAACGTTATGTTCAACATGAGGAGTGGGCCTCTTCAGTGAGCTCACTCCTTCAGTTTATGCAGCTCCCCCTGGATAGCATCCTGATCCCATCCCCTGGAGTGTGTCAAACACACTCCTTGGCTCTTGTTGTCATCTCTAAATTTGAGGGTGCACTCCATCCCTCACACATCCCTCATCACTGTCTGTGTCAGTGATGAGGACATCACATGATAGTGATACCAACCAGTACAGACCCCCCGAGACCACTCATCACAGGTCTCCATCCAGACACTGAACTGTTGAACGTTGCTCTCAATGCAGCCATCCAGGTAACTCCTTACTCACCAGGTAGTCCACTCATAAAAGCTGCTCTCCAACTTAGAGAGTCAGATGTTGTAGAGGAATGTGTAAGGGCTTTACAGAAGTCCAGGTAAATGACATCGGTAGCCCTTCCCTTGTCCACGGATGGAATCACTAACACAGAAAGGCCATGTAGTTGGCCAAGCAGGACTTGCCCTTGGTGCAACCATGCTGGCTGTCTTGAATAACTTCCCTGTTATGGTTCAATTGCTCAGTAGTCCCCAGGTTCATCCTTTCTGTGAATGGCAGCTCCCTGGAACGCCATCACAGCCTTTGAGAAATAGAACAAAAGGTAAGGGAATGCCCCATTGAAACTCTCTTTCACTTCATACATTACCCTGAAGTGTGTGTAAATGCACTTCATAAGGGTTTTCCTAAAATGAAGTAAATAATTTTGCTCTGATGCAGCCAGTGCATTATGGCTTTCAGGCTTGAACTTGATTCAAAGTTGAAACTCTGAAAAGCCCTCAGGATTATGAGATAGATGTTTTGTGTAGTCCTGAAGATAAAGGAATTGCTGTGTACATGTGAAACCATGTCATTCAGGGGAGAGCAACCAACAAGTGTAAAAATGCAATATAGGAAGCATTAGCTTTTAAACTGAAGTTGTAAGTGCATTCAAAGTAACACAGTTCAGTGGTGTCACCTGTCCAATTGCAAGGCCTGGTTGAGTTTATTTAATGTGTTTATTTAGTTGTCAATATTTTTTAGAATCAAAGAGTACATTAGGAAACAGAAAGTTTCTAGCTGACAGACTTGGAACTTTCCAAGCAGAAGTAAGGATTAACTAGCAAATACTTTATCCTTGTGGCTCAGCCTGAAGGATAGTCTGGAAGACCATTATTGGGAAAGAATATCAAGCTTCATTAGGTTGCATCTTGTGTCAATATTTCTCTGATGGCGTGTAAAAGGTTAGCATGACTTGCATCACTGATTATATTTCAATGGACAGAACAGAGAAAATTATTAGTATTGGAACCTGTTGGAAATGAATGGGTTGAAAGAGCTGCAGAGGAACAAAAAGAGATAAAATCAGGCAAGAGTGCAGATAAGAGAATAATGCAACAGGAGAAGAAATAGAAATCATGATTACATGTAAGGGAAATGTTTCCTGGCTGACAAAGAGTGAAAGAAAATGCGATAGTTAATAAATGATAACCACTAAACATGCTTACAATAGAAAGTGTTTATTCTGCCTTGCTGACACAACAGGGAGTTTCAGTGTAGGATGAGAAACTTACGCTTATTCTCTAGACCATGCACCAATAAAAAGAAAGCATGGGCTTCTATCAAGAATTAGATTTGCCATCAGTAGAGAAACAGTGAAACATGGAGTGTGCCAGTAGTTCGATAACAGTCTTGTAAATAAAATAGGAAAATGCAGGTCCATCTGTGTGTCCTTTTTTTTAGGTTGAGGGAATAAATATTCTTGAAGAAAGGATCTGTGGTTTCATGTATCAAGATGAAGGGAATATTCCTAAAGGAACATTCCATTTCCAAGTTTGGGAAATTTGTAAAACTGTCCCCTTCCAGCTTATTTTACCTCCCAAGCTGAGTTTTCAGGGAAACAGAAGTAAACTTCAATTAAAAAAAAAATCTCTTTGGAGGCAGTAAGACAGCTTAGTGCTGTTGTACTGAGGGAGAAATCTGTAACAACATAATAGAAGTAGTTCTCATAGCCTTGCTGCTGCTTTAAATTCATAAATGGTTTATACAATTGAGAAGAAATTTAGTTAGCATTGCTGAAATAATTCTGTTGATAGATCTTATAGTGTCACCTGTGACTCCTTTGTAGATTTTCCTGAGTAGAAGGCACAGCATATTTATTCTGAGCAGAATTCTCTTCACATTGAATTCAAGAGTGAAGAGAGAGGGTTTATTCTTGCCCCTTTTCACCAATGCTGCAAGAATGCTACAAAAGGCAAAGGCATTGGGATTGTACTTACAGTACTGTCAGCCTGGACTAAATGAGATCAGAAGTGCTCTCTGTAACTAGGGATTGTGTTGAGAGGAATATTTGGAAGAGGAAGAGGGTCTGGAAACTAATTTACTTGCATTTTTGCCAGCCTGCTTTATGTATTGTATTTAAGGTGTTGTTCTTCCTCCACTATTGTTAGTGTTGGGAGCCGCATGTATTAGAAGTTGCTTTTTCATTCTTGAAAGATGTGATGTTTGGGGAATTTTGCAAGATTTCTGAGAATGGGATATATGACTTGGGAAGGTGTTTATTGCATAACTATATTGCTGGATTGCTGATCTTTGCCTAATAAATACCTGTGGTCTGATGTGCTTCTGTCTTACACTTTTCTTTAATCTTTGTTAGTTTCCTACAATGAAAAGTTTTATAAAATACATTCTGAGTTTCTGTTTCTTTTGCTGTTAACATTCTTTCCAAAACCATCCTTGAAAATAATTTATTACAACCACGTAGATTGAGTACGAGTAGTTCTTGTTGATGTTTGCCAGCACAAATATGATTTTATTGAAATAATTGCTAAAGTAAGAATAGGTAATATTAATGGTAGTGGAACATATCATCTTAAGTTACCGCACAGCAACTAGAGGATGGCCAGGATTTCAGACCCAGCCAGCATGGGTTTAGGAGGAGTGGGTTGTGTTTGACCAACCTGGTCTCCTTCTGTGACCAGGGGATGGATGGTGGATGCAGGGATCGCCTGGTGGATGCAGGAAAGGCTGTAGATGTTGTCTATTTGGACTTCAGCAGGGCCTTTGACACTGTCTCCCACAGCACACTCCTGGAAAAGCTGGCAGCCCACGGCTTGGACAAGAGCAGTCTTTACTGGGTTCAGAACTGGCTGCATGGCCGGGCTCAGAGAGTGGTGGTGAACAGTGCTGCATCCAGCTGGGGACAGTCACCAGTGGTGTCCCTCAGGGGTCTGTGCTGAGGCCAGTTCTGTATAACATCTTCACTGATGATCTGTATGATGGGATCGAGTCCGTAATCAGTAAATTTACATATGACATGAAGCTAGGCACATGTGTTCATCTGTTGGAAGGTAGGAGGGCTCTGAAGGGAGACCTGGAAGTGTTGGATGGATGGGCAGAGTCAAATAAAATGAAGTTCAGTAAGTCCAAGTACCAAGTCCTGCATTTTGGCCACAATAACCCTCTGCAGTGTTAGAGGCTGAGGATGGTGTGGCTGGACAGTGCCCAGGCAGAAAGGGACCTGGGGGTGCTGGTGACCGCAGTGTGACATGAGCCAGCAGTGTGCCCAGGTGGGCAAGAGGGCAAATGGCATCCTGGCCTGGATCAGGAGTGGTGTGGCCAGCAGGAGCAGGGAGGTCATTCTCCCCCTGTACTTAGCACTGGTGAGGCCACACCTTGAGTGCTGTGTCCAGCTCTGGGCCCTCAGTTTAGGAAGGACGTTGAGACACTTGAGCGCGTCCAGAGGAGGCAACAAGGCTGGTGAGGGGCTGGGAACACAAACCCTGTGAGGAACAACTGAGGGAGCTGGGGTTGTTTAGTCTGGAGACAAGGAGACTCAGTGGTGACCTTATCACCCTCTACAATGCCTGAAAGGTGGTTGCAGTCAGATGGGGGTCAGACTCTTCTCCCAGGCAGCGAGTGACCGAACAGGAGGGCCAGAGTCTTGACCTGCACCAAGAGAAGTTTAGGTTAGACATTAGAAAAAAATTTTCACTGAAAGAGTGATTTTGCAATGGAATCATCTGCCCAGGGAGGTGCTGGAGTCACTGTCCCTGAACGTGTTTAAAAAAAGACTGGAGGTAGCACTCATTGCCATGATTTAGTTGATGAGGAGGTTTTAGGTCACAGATTAGATTTGATAATCTCAAAAGGTTTTTTTCAACCTAGTTCATTCTGTGATTCTGTAATACAGCAATATTTTAAGTCATAGAATAATTTTGTTCGGAAGGAACTGTAAAGATCATCTAGTTCTAATACTCCTGCTATGGGTAGAAATGCCTTCCACCAGACCACCAACATGGTGTTGGACACGTCCAGGAGTGAGGGATCCAGAGTGATTCTGGTTCAAGTTCCAGTATCTCACGATCCCCGTAGTAGAGAATTTATTCCTCATATCTAATATAAACCTACTCTCTTATGGTTTTAAGCCATTCCTCCTTGTCCTCTTACTATAGGTTCTTGTAAAAAGTCCCTCTCCAGCTGTCTTTCAGGCTTCCTTTAAGTCCTGGGAGGCTGCTATAGGGTCTCCCCACAGCCTTCTTTCTCCAGGCTGAACAACCCCAACTTGTCAGCCTGTCTTCATATGGAGGGAGGTGCTCCAGACTTCTGATGTTTTCATGGCCTTCCTGTGCACATGCTCCAAGAGATCCATGTCCTTTCTGTATTGGGGGCCCAAGAATTGAACATGTTTCTGCAGGTGGGAACTCAAAGTGCAGAGCAGAGGGGCAGAATCACCTCCTTTGACCTTCTAGTCACACTGCTTTTGATGCAGCCCAGGATACAGTTGGCTTTCTGTGCTGTGAGTGCACACAGTCCAGTGATGTTGAGGTTCTTGCCCACCAAGGTACTCAAGTTCTTCTCCACAAGGCTTCTCTCAGCCCCTTCTCTTCCAAGCCTGTGTTTGTGCTTGGGATTGCCCCTACCCAAATGCAGGGACTTTATGTTTGGCCTTGTTCAACTTCATGGGTTTCACACAAGCCCACCTCTCAAGCCTGCCAAGTGCCCTGGAAGTGTTAAATAAGACTTGTGGATATGACACTTGAGGACATGGTTTAGTGGTGAACATATGGTAGTGCTGGGTTGATGGTTGAACTTGATGTGATATTAAAGGTCTTTTCCAACCTTAATTACTCTTATTCTGTGATTTATTGCCTTGGTATGGACAGCGTATTAAAAGCCATCAAACCCCAACATCTTTCTTTGACAACATTATTTAATCCTGTCCTTGTGTCACCTTAAGAAGAACTGAGTATAAATAAAGAAAGCACAACTTACCTCTTTCAGTCAATATTTATATAGCTGTGGGAAAGGGACATTTCTTCAAAATACTGTGGGTAGAGTAAGGAAACTGAGTTCAGAGCTACACGTGTATTAGAGAAGAGAATGTGCATTAAGAATTACAGGTTTGGTTAAGCTGTAAGAACTTCAGCATACAACAAAGTCCCCCTCAGCTTGGCTTTCTGACAAAGCCTCATAACCTAAAATAAAAACAGTGGCTAGACTCAGAAATACAGACAAGGGGTTATGTGTATAATGTGGGACTTTGTGTAAAACGAAAATTGTATTCTCTGTTTTGGGATTAAGAAGCATCACATCGAAAGACAAAACTTACTGATATGAATGTCAGTCCTGAATCTTTGTTTAGGGTCAAATTTAACAGTTTAGCCTTTGAACTGAGAGCAAGGTCTGTGAATCGCATAGGAAAACTAAACGATGACTCAGACATTGGAGTTGTTTCATAAGTTTTGATCAGACAGTTAAGAATTATGAGTCTATAATAAACCACTTAATTACAGGTAGTGGTTAAGGTCCCAGTTAAAAGGATGGGAAAATTGCCTACAAAATTACACTTTTAAAATTAGAAAGGTGTTTGGACAGCTGAAATAGAGAATAAGATAAATAAATGTATTGGATTTTTGTAATTTGTCTGCAGACCATACTAGAAAAAGGTTTTAAAAGTTAGAGCATAGACATTGTGTTTGTAGATGGAAGAAGGAAGAGGTGCAGAAAAATGTGATTGTCAAAAATATTTTCAGTGAAGAATTAAAGTTGTAGTAAAAACATTGATTGTCTCTTGTTTCCAGTAGAAAATTAGAAAATATGTCTTGAAATCTGGTGTTGTGTGCTAGATTTTATTTACAAAAAGTGTTGAGGGTAGTAACAGACTAGATCCTGCTTAGTGAATCATTTGGTGAAACTCATTTTATGTTTGCAGTATATATGTTTACATCAAATTATGTTCTGTTTATGGTCAGTTGGACACTTTGGAACTCAGCTCATGTCATGGCAATGCACGTATTTAAAAGTGATCAGTTAGATCTCATTCCAGACATTTTACTTTCTGTTAACTATCAAAGAGTCTGAAAGATGCTCCCATCACAATTGTCCAGCATGAGACCACCTGCATCCTGTTCTGAGCATCACAGTGTGCTGCAGACAGCTGCAGACTAGGAACCTGTAGTTTTAGTAGATGCTTGAACAGAGAAAAACCATGGGGGAACATGCTCATGAAGTTCTAGTTTACCGTATTGTACATTTCCGTGCTGTAGATACAGCCTAAAGACCTTTCTTTCTGGTTAAGAATCTGGTAGGTTGAACTGGTAGGTCCAACACAGAACTAGTGCCCAAAGAAAGTGATTGACCAAAATAGGAAGACAAAATGGAAATACCTCAGGAGACTGTTGAAAACTTTAACCAGTCCACTATTATTCTGAAGGAAAGACTGAAGCTGGCAGGAGCAGGTTTCATAATTGCAAGAGAATTAAGTCCTTTGCGAAGTCTACTATCAGTGATAATAAGATGATGCATATACAATATATGTACAGTTGACACAAAGTAATGTGAGGTGGTCTTTACCTCCACAAGTTCAAGGAACAAGTTTCTAACATATATAAATGTCAGTACTAAAAAGTTATGTTGATGATCAAGAGTTTCTTCAGAAAGAGAATTTTATGGGTACTGTGACAATAACAAATACCTGTGTCCTATTGTTAGCTTTTCTCTAAGCTGGAATACTTTTCTATTCTCCCGTATTTTCATACTAGATTCCTCCCAAATGGCAATTACAGGATAGAAAAGTTTTCAAAAACTGGATATGCCAGAGGAGAGTGTGTGTGATGCATGCATCAACGCTGCCCTATTGTACTGCTCGTGATCAACTCATACAGTAGCAGTGAGGTATAGCAGCAAATAGGGAAAAATTCCCTATTCATTTAGAAACATACAGAATCAGACTTTTAAAATCAATACCTCTAATCTAGGTATCCACTTCAGTTTGCACTGAGCTGACAGAAGCTATATGTGAAACACACATTCTATAATTGTATTTGTTCAGAACATACAGTAATTTGGAAACAATATTTTTGCCTAGTATAGAGATTTAAAGGGTGGAAAAGTTTTATAACAGCCAGAGTTTAAATAGTGTCTTTTTTAGATGATTGCTGCATGATTGAAAAATTTCATCTATAATAACTGGTCTTCCCTCTCTACTTTACAGGCCAGCATAGAAATACAGAACAAAAATGTTCTCGAAGAAAAATAGTCTTTAAAAAATATGGATTCATTGTGTAAATAATTGTTAACTGGTTTATCTTCCACTTCTCTGACTGGTGATACTGTTGAAGTTGTGATTGCTAAGAAAACACAAGTTGAAGGCCTATGTAACTAATTCCCAGATTATTTGTTGTGCCCCTGCACTACATATCTGCAGACATCTGTAAAACAATGTGGGATTAAGAGCTGATAACCTTTCTGTCTTTGTTTAAGACAATTTAAGGCAGCAGACACTCCAAAATGAGTTATGACAGCAGACACTCCAAAGTGAGTCACCAGCCCTTTAATTTTAACCAGTCTCTTTCCATTAGTAAGGAAAGACAAATAAAAGTAGATAAAAATAAGAGTTTAAGAAAAAGAAAAAAAAACCTAAAAAATGAAAAATTAAACAAACAAACAAAAAACCACAAACAAAAAAAAACCCCAAACCAAACAAAAAAAAAACCCTACGCCAACCAAGCAAGAAAAAATAGCGCTAATAGTCACTAGTTACAAAGATGGTGAAATTTCATGAGACTCACTGTGAGGGGAAAAAAGAGGAACAAAAAGTGGAAGAGAACCCCTCTCCCACCACCCTCCCTGGGCACCTGCATGCCTTGAAAGACAGAGGAAATGGCAGGTAAACCTACTTTGTTCAGTCTTCCCACTGGAACAAACGAAACAGGCACTTACAAAGCAGTAGTGATGGCAGATGGGAATTTCTGGCACTGTCTGTGGAGCTCTGGCCCTGCAGAGTCAGCCTCCGGTTCACAGGGTGCCGATGCAGCTGTTCCTGAGCCATTGGTGTGTTGGGGGGAAGAACAGTCACCCCAAACACTAAAAACGGCATCCCCCTGGCCCTGACAGGCTCTTGGCCCTGTGCTGTCTGCAGATGTTGAGAAATACACTCTGAAATGGATTTTTATTGTGAAGTTCATCTTTGTGTGTTGCTACTTGGGAGACCTTCCTCAAGCAGCACTCTATGAAAAAAATAACAAAAGAAATCAAGGCACTGCTTCAGCTCTCTGCAGGCAATGAATGAAACAGAATGAGCAGGAGCCAAAAGGCGAGAGAGGATTTTAGAAGCAACCCCGACTTCCAGAAAGACACAGCAATCGCCTGGCCCCAGTTCCGTCTGCAGCCACAGGGTCTTGCAGAGCCAGTAACAATTTGGGGCATAGATAGATATGGAATACAATAATATTTTGTGTTATCCAGGACACTTGCGTATCTCTTGATAATGGCAAACAATGCCTTTAAGAAGACTCTGACTGTCTGTTGTAGTTTCTTTAAGCTGAATAAATAGATTTTCCATTTTCACTGGACAGTTTAACCCCATCTCATTTCACATAGTTCAGAAATAATTAAGCATATCAATATCATAACAACCTCAACTATATTGGCTACCAGCTATTAAGATGTCATTATTTGGTTTCTGCATAGGCAGGTAACTCACCTGTTGAAATTAGGAGAAATTAAATATGTTGAGCTAAATTTAAAAGAAAAATGACAGCATGGAAACAAAAGAAGAGGTAGGGAAAAGAGAAATTTCAATTATTTAATTAAAGATCGATTAACGATTTAATTAAAGAAACTAGAACTAGTTTCCATTGTGTTCTAGTATGGCTGGTGTATCTGAATTTTGTGTGTCTTTGAACATCACAGTTGTCTCTGGGTCATGTGAGAAAAACAGGGTACCTCTGTTTTCTGTGATATTTTACACAGGGCATTTGTTCATTAAATTAGCTTTCTGTTTGTAAAGTCTAATCTGCCTTAAAAATTTATAAATGCTGCTTTAAATTTACCAGTGTTTTTAGCATTGCAATAATATTCAGAAATCTCACTGTGTGCATAGTTATGCTTGATTTCTTTAACAGTATAACAGCAGTATTCAATACAGTAAACACAAAGCTAGGAAGCAACTATTGAAGCAAACTCTGTAAAAACTCTTCAAGACTACTTTATGAGAGAAGGGTAACTCCTAAAGTGTGTAGATTTTGAAATGAGTTAAGAAAAGGTCCAAAATATTAGTATTTATCATAGACTGTGTAAACTTCATGTTATCAACCTGACAGTTATAGCGGCTATCATGATTTTCATTTTGTGGAGAACTTGCCATGGCACTTTTTCTTGATGCTTCAAATTTTTATACATAGTAGAAACCAGAATTTCAGCAGTAACCTGAATTTACACTTCTTGAATGAAAAACATTTTACCTCAATTTACCTCTCTTTAATTCAAAATTGCTAAGGCATTTCCTCTTCCATTCACCTTTACAAAGATTACCACTTTCTTTCCATTTATGAATATACGATAAACAATACAAACAATAACAATAGCTTTCAACTGATATTAATAAAAATATTTACATTCATTGCTCCATTTAGTGGGATTGGGTAGTTAAAAGTGCAGATTTTGTATGTCAAGGTAAGTAATCTTAGATTCCTAGCTGTTTTCTTATGAATTATTTATACCAGTACATGTTTTGCAGAGAAAGATTGTCTCTTCTAGAGGATGGTCTTTCAAAACGAGTTAGTAGTTTGTGTCTTCTTGGTTCCATACCCTTAATTTTCTTTATCCCTTATTCCCAACACCACCAAATACACACAGTATTCAGACTTGAAACAATGACAAAAAAATTTCATCTATCAAATATATGGCTTTTTTAATTCTATTGGGTTTAGATCTGTGAAAGGCTTTTGGTCCGTTTTTTACTTTTTAAGTGATGTAAATAGACCAATCCATGTGAGTATCATGATAGCATAGTACTTTCAGCTGCACGCTAGTTGTTTACAAATGTTAACAGTGTGTATTGAAGTCTAGGATGTTATATGCATACATATATCTGTAGTTGTAAAATAGTTTAAAATTATGGTAATCATGTGTTACCTATTTGTAGAAAATACTGGTTTTAAACATTCAAAACTTCTGAATTTAAGCCCCATCTAGAAAGAGATAATTTTAAATTGTAGGGGTTTAGTTCAGTTATAGTAATGTATTTATCAATTTCCTCCACAGTTGTTTCATGATGAAGTCTGTTAATTCTGCAATTCTAATATTGCTGTAAACAACTTTATTAGAATTTACATATATAGACCAAGTGCTGGATGCTGCACTTTGCTACACAAAAACCTCTGCCACTACAGGCTGGGGGCAGAGTGTCTGGACGGCAGAAAGGGAACTGGGGATATTGAGTGGCAGCAGGCCGATCATGAGCCAGGGGCAGCAGGCTGGATCGTGTGCCCAGGTGGTGAAGAAGGCCAATGGCATCCTGGCCTGTATCAGGAAGTGTTGCCACCAGGAGCAGGGAAGTGATTCTTCCCCTGTGCTGGGCACTGGTGAGGCCACACTTTAAATTCTCTGTCCGATTCTGGGCCTCCTAGTTTGGGAAGGACATTGAGGTACTGGATGAAGTCCACAGAAGTGCAGCAGAGCTGCTGAAGGTCATGGAACACAAGGAGAGGCTGAGGGAGCTGGGGTTATTTAACCTGGAGAAAAGGAGGCTCAGGGGTGACCTTATCACTCTCTACAACTGCCTGAAAGGAGGATGTAGCCAAGTAAGGGTCAGTTTCTTCTCTCAGGCAACCAGCAATAGGACAAGAGGACAGAGTCTTTAGTTGCACCAGGGGATGTTTAGGTTGGGCTCTTTTTTCACAAAAGGGGTGATGGAGCTTCGTAATGAGCTGCCTGTGCGGGGGCTGCAGTCACTATCCCTGGAAGTGTTTAAGAAAAGACTGGATTGTGGCATTCAATGCCAGGCTAGTTAACAAGGTGGTGTCACAGATTGGACTCAATTGAAGTTGGGGTCCCTTTTGAGGGGTCGGACCGAGCTACGACACTCACACCGAGACCATGTTTCATGCCGCACTGGCATTTATTGTTTGTCCCTTCATATTTATTCTCTTGCGACTTTATTGACATTACAAGGCACTTAAAAAATGTACACATTTGCTGCCTTAAGGAGGCTTTCGTATTAACACTATAAAACTACATATGAACACCCGTTAGAACCTGGAGCACCTTAAGAGAGAGAGGTGAAATTTTTGCTGCACCACAACTTGAATTTTCATTGTGCCACAAAGGCCCACAGGTTTTGCAGGCCAAGGGCCCAGTCTGGAATTGCTCACACCTTATTCCAAATATTAAAAACTCTGCAGCATTTCCCCCTTTTTCTTTTGAGCAATTCAGACTGAATCAAAGGCACGACTCAACAAAACACACTAAAACAATTACAATTGCAATACCACACATAATACTAAAACGAACCAAGTCTTTGACCCAACCAGTCAAAACTCCATGGATCGAACCATTGGTCAAAACGAGCATTCCTCAATTGCGCGAATTGCCTACAGATGGACTGTGAATGGTAACTTAGATATTATTCATAACTTAACGTAACTTAATTTACCTTAGCTTATCTTAACATAACTTAACGTAACCTAACTTAACTTATGTAATTGATATAACTTATTTAACTTATTTAGCTGGTATAACTTGGCCAAGTTATACTATATACTATATACTATATACTATATACTATATACTATATACTATATACTATATACTATATACTTATAACTCTATTTAACTTAATTCTATGACTGTATCTATATGACTACTTTATAACTGTTACACCTTTTAAGCACAGAGCATGTAAGACAAATCATGGGCGTCAACGTTGTTGACACTATTTCGTGGTATTTTTGACTGGGGACATGCACGAATTGACTCAGTGCACAGACAAATTCAGATCCTTTCCTGGTCAACTCAGTGAAAGCCTCTGATCTGTTCACGACCCAATTTTTTGGCTGGACAGACAAAAACAAGCACTCGAGGTTGATTGGTGTCTCCCCTTTTTTCTTTTTGCCATTGAAAAACAATGGCAAACGGGTGGTTAAAGGCATTAGACAGAAAAAAGGTGACAAAGGGAGTTGTTCCAAACGTCGAGCACTCCAGCCATGCTGTAATTTTTATGACGTTCGACAAAAGCTTCACAAATTGTGACAAAGTTCTGTCGTATGAGTGTCTGTATTACATTTTTGGCACCATACAGCCTTTTGACAAGTCTGCCTAATGTGGCCAGATTCACCACATTTGTAACAAGTGATGTTGCTTGGATGTGGCAATTCGTCATCGTGGTCAGAACACTCGCTTTCCTCACCGGATCCGCCTGACAAGGCAGCCGCAATGATGTGACTTTGCTCTTCCACAGCATCGCGGACAGCTGTTGCAAGTGCCGCAATCTGACTAGTTTGCTCGGCTCGCATGGCAACGACCAGCATTTCATCCACTGGAGTGCCTTGTGGAAGAGTGGCTAAAATGGTCCTTGTACGTGCATTGGCGTTCTCAAAGGCTACAGAGCGAAGCAAATGTTCTTGTACCTCTGGTGTCACATCTGGTGCATCCTTAAGAGCAGCTGACAATCTATCAATGAGTTGTCCATATGGCTCTGTGGCGCCCTGCTTTATTGTAGCATAGGGTGCCGGTTTTTTCTTGTCAGGAACTAGAAGCAATGCCTTGTGGGCTAGCGACTGAGACAATTGATGGAGTTCCAATGGGAAGGTCAGCTGAACATTGGTCATTGCATAGGGTCCGTGACCAATTAACATATCAGGCTGTACGCCATATAATGGATCTCCCACAGTTCGGTGTTGATTAGCTTCTTCAATTGCTAACCGTCTCCATTCACGTTTGAAAATAAGTAGTTGTGATGGCATAAGCAACAGTGATGCAATGCTGGTAGAATCTGCAGGGCAAAGCACGTCTGCTGTAAAGATGTATTGAATGATATTCCTAGCTGCTTCTGATCTAATACCATAATTTGTGACTGTCTGTTTCGCTGACTGCAGAACCTTCCACTCATGAGGCTCCCAGGTAGCGTTTCCATTATTGATGATAACTGGGCAAGACAAGGCACCTGCAGTTTTCCAGTCCCCATCTAACATAGCATTCTTCCGAACTGCAGCCCAGCACCTTTCAATAGGGTTACTTGACATGGCTGGTAGTGACACCTGCTGGGTCAATGGGAGAACTGCCGGTGCAGGGGGTGCTATTGGCACAGCTGAAAAATTGTCTTCTCCTCCTGACTGTGACAGTGTTTGTTTTTCCAGCAAGTCTTGTCGAGCAGAAAGCTCACCAAGCTTAGCTATTATCTGTTGTAAGTCCTTTTGGTGCTGCAAAGTTACGCGAGATCGCTGTTCGCCATGCAAATTGTCATTAAGTCCGTCATTGTCAGAGTCAAATTCATGGTCGTGTGGAAGGGGAAAAGCCGTGGCGGCTGCGCTGGCTTGTATTTGCGCCGCCATTGCTGGGGGAGACGGAGCTGCCCCGCCTTTCACAGATGCCGCTGGGATGCCGGCCGCTGTTGCCGGGGAAGACGGAGCCACCCCGCCTTCTTGCGTCATGCCCATGGCCGGCCCCCTCTCGCCACTGGCTCCGCCTGCCATCTCCTCTTTCACCACGCCCTCTGACTCTGGCGGGCGTGCTCCGTCCCGAATGGGGTCAATTCGCGCCGGAGCGGCCGGGGCCACATCTGGTCCTTGAACGTGCTGAATTACATCTTGCAGTGATGAGCAAACGGGGGCCCGAGTGCCTTTCACAGGGTAGGCACTATGAATATCAAAATATCTTGCATGCCTACAGGGTTTCCACGTGTCATTGTTCTCGATCCCCGCGCTTTCAGATCTCTCACCCTCCAGAGCCTGAATCGCAGCCTCCGCAGCCTTCCGCTTGGCCATGAGCGTTTGTAAGGTAACCAAAGTCTTTTTCCACACCATTCCAAGATCTTGGGCGACCTTTCCTTCTTTTCCGCCATTGATCACACAATCCCATACCAGTTCTCCTATCTCTCGCCACTCCGTCTCACTAAAAACAAGCGATGGCTTGTTCAGCTTCCCTCTCCTCCTGGCCCATAGGGCCAAATGCTCTAAATCCGCCTCCTTTAATTTTTCTCCTCTCTTAGACATAATATTGGCAAGAAGTCGCGTCGCTGCCTGCATTTCTCGATTCATGTTTTTTCCCACTGTCTCTTTGTTCTGCAGCAATCGCAGCCTTACCTTTCACCTGGGTGTGTCGCTGTAGCCTCACGGATCACTACTGCGAACACCTTTCCAACCCCTCTCGCTTTCTGCCTCGCTCGCTTCCCTGGCCGAACTGAGCCGAACTCGGTTGTGAAACGAGCTCTCCTGCCTCCAGGAGACCTGGGGATGGCGCGAGATTCATCCGCTCGATGAATACTGTGGAATGCTTCGTGGCCAGCGCGAGATAGCGATTCCACACGACCCAGGTCTGGGTCGGCTCCCCGATACCGCAAATCAGGGGAGCCCCGCTGAGCCCCTTCTTTCGGCCAGCGGACCGTACCCACCCACGTTCGGGGGGAGGGTTATGGTAACTAAAGCAAAAGAGTCCCTGTTCAGGCGCCAGATGAAGTTGGGGTCCCTTTTGAGGGGTCGGACCGAGCTACGACACTCACACCGAGACCGTGTTTCATGCCGCACTGGCATTTATTGTTTGTCCCTTCATATTTATTCTCTTGCGGCTTTATTGACATTACAAGGCACTTAAAAAATGTACACATTTGCTGCCTCAAGGAGGCTTCTGTATTAACACTATAAAACTACATATGAACACCCGTTAGAACCTGGAGCACCTTAAGAGAGAGAGGTGAAATTTTTGCTGCACCACAACTTGAATTTTCATTGTGCCACAAAGGCCCACAGGTTTTACAGGCCAAGGGCCCAGTCTGGAATTGCTCACACCTTATTCCAAATACTAAAAACTCCGCAACACTCAATGATCTCAAAGATCTTTTCCAAATTAGTTGATCTGTGATTCTGTAATTTTATGCATGATTGTTTCAAATATGTGTCTGTATATTTATGCATATATATAATGTATTTGTCAGTCTCAATCCCAGTGAAAAAAAGTAGGTGCTGAACTTAATAAAAGACTCCAACTTTTAAAAATAGCACAATGGTGTATAAATTTATTAATTTAAATTATTAATTATTTGGGGTTTTTTTAATATTCTTGTAATAGATCAGATTTTTTCTAGATATCTTAACTGTAACCATTCAGTAAACTGATAGGTTTAATATTGTAGAAGATCAAGGAGCAGTATATCCAGAAACTTTAGGAAGTCAGAGAATGGCTGCAAACATGAAAATACAAAAGTTCTTATTGTAAAACTGCTGGTTAAATCACAGACTGATTTACCTTAACATGGGATGAATGAAGTAATAATACAAGTCTGGAACATTTGTTTACTTTTCAAGTCTTACTTCAGATATACTTGATTTCTGAAATTTAAAGTCCCTACATTTTCCTTGTGTAGTTTATGTTGATATCTTGGAAATCATCATGCAAATGTGAAGATAATGCAAATAAAAAGTACTAAATCTAAAATTAATGTTACCACTGTGAATCTTTTCATTAGGATTTGCTTAATCCAATCTGATGGCAAGTTCTGTATTCCTGTCATGCGTATAGTAAAACTTTTCTGACTATTCCATCATTTATTTGGACACTCACCCAAAATTAGGAACAGTGGAAAATATATATGATGAAAAAAAATCTCTATCATTTATAGATTTATTATTATTATATTATAGGGATTAATCATCTGAATACAAAATACAACCTGATGTGCAAAAAATAATGTTTTATCTTTATTGGATAAATAGAGAAAGTTGAATTATGAGAACTGAAACAGAATAGATGGAAAAGCCATAAAATCTAGTATTATAATGTTCTTCCATTAAAAAAAAAAAAAAATAATATCTTTGATAGAAATCTCTCTTTGGTAGGAAATCTAGGATAAAATAGAGTCTCAGTATTTTTAGAAAGTCTTAAAGGAGCTGACCAAAAATGGGAGGCTGTTCTCAGGTCAGTCTTGGGCAAGAGAGAGTAACTAATTAATTAATTCAGATCATTCTTAGAGATTCACATAATAGAATCATGTTATGTCCAAAAATATTAAAATATGCATAGTATTTTTTTTTTAAACAGCCTGGTTATCTTCTGTGTAGAGGATCTGGAAGTAATTTAAAGTATTTTCTGCATGTTTATTTTATAAAACATTTAGTAGCTAGATCAAAGAATCATAACTCATTAAGACATAGATGCACTGGGCAGTCTGCATTAAAATATACTTAAAATCACTGCAATAGGAAATGACGACATGAAAAGAATTAAGCAGCATGACTTTGTGAAAAGAAAATTTGGGTTCTTATAGAAAGTGATTTCTTCTTTAGAAGAAAATAGAACTTTTAGAAATTATTTGCTTTACCACTTCTGACATTTATGAATATACAATAAAAATAGGATAATGGTAGCTTTTTAATGATCTTAAGAAAAATATTCGCATTTATTTCTTATTTTACTATGATTGGGTATTTAGTTGGCAATATTTAGTTGATGAGGTATCAGCTTCTAAAGCTTTAGAAATTTCTTTTCCCTGAAATGAATAGAGACTGTTAGGTTTCTATGATGTGCGAAGAAATAAAATGTCCTGCATCACAAAAAAGATGAGTATTAGGTCTAGAAGTTAAGCACAAAACACTTCAGAATTTCTAACTAGGTCTTTTGTTTGACACATTTATTGATCTTCAAAGGTCAGAAAGGAAGAAGGTGAAAATCTTGTGATGACAAACTTTTAAAGGTGATTCTCTAATTATGTGATAGAGACCATTATCTTCATGGTTGTCCAGTCTTGGTTATTAACTGATGTGTTTTGTAAGCATGAATACTTATGTCTAGGTAGTTCAAACTCTGATAGTCAAAATATTTGTGAAAAACTGTATAAATATCTAAATAACTGATTGAGAAAGTTATGTAATTGTTTTGTATTGCCTATGTGCATGGTAATGTTTGTTCCTTTTCTGCATTTCCTAAGCTGGGGATTTGATTCATACATCTTTTGCTCAGTTATGAATCTAGCAAAATTAGCAAATGAGGCCAAAATTGGATGGCAAGATATAGCAATTGTTTATACAGAAACGTTACAATGAAAAGACCCAAGGTAGAATTTTTATTTAGCATGTATGAAAGAGGGCAATGAATGAGAAAGAAATCCCTTGATCCTGATCACTGAAAAACCAAATGAAATTGTAGATAAGTTATACTATGATCTCCCTTGAAGTTAATGGCTCATTTTGGAGCTAATAGCATCAACAAAAAATTTACTTGACACCTGTTTCAGTTTTTAATTGGGCTATCAAGCTCTCCTCATCTTCCACTTCACCAGCTGATTCTGTCATTCTTTAAGCCTTTTTGGGGGATTTGCATTAGCTGTTCTGAGGACTCAAAGTTCTATCTTAAATCCCTATGATATGTCCAGCAGTGGAAAATAAATAAGTTTATTCACTTCTTGAATCATTAGGAGCAAGGTGCAGAAGTATGGGCTAGTTACCATAAATCTTTCTGGAAATGCTTCTACTGTTAGCCCAAAATGTAAAAAAAAAATGAAACATACTGGTTTTCCTCAAGGATTTGGAGTTCTGTCTGAATTTGTCAATAGAGACTTTTTAATAGGATACCCAGTATATATCTGAAAGTTGGGAAGATCTTGATCAAGACTACTTGAAATGTTACTGGCACATATTGAATTGTATGCTTGTTTTGACAGAATGAGCAGTCATAATTGAAAACTGGATTGCAAATATTTTGAATTATTTCTCACCATATTGCATGTTTTTGATGAATTAAAAATATTTTGAATTATTTCTCACCATATTGCATGTTTTCAATGAATTCTTAGGTCAACTACTTTATGTATAGGTTTCGATTCTAATTTGTAAAGATTAAATATTACTGTATTAACCCAGTGCTTGATGATGTAAAACAGTTCTGCTTAACAGAAAACACTTAGGAGCCCTAAAGGAAAGACTCTTCTTTTATTTCTATTTTTATTCTAATTTTAAGAGTGATAAAATCGTAGTGCTCAATCTGTATTATTTTGAATCTGTATTATTTTTGTCTTATAAGTTATTCCCAGTTCGGTGGCATACTAGAAGTAATCTGAAATTGTTCCTTGTACTCTTGGATGTATTAAACAAGAAGAGACATAGTTTGTGTATAAGAAAAACCCAGAGGACTGGGTTACTGTGACTAAAAGTCCTCACGAGGAAACCAGAAGCAAGACAGATGCAAGCAGAAAAGCACTGACTTGCAGAGAAGACATTTTTTATGCTGAGATCAACGGAGCTTCACAGACAGTTAATAAAGCCTCAAAGGACTCTGTAAGTCAGGTCTGTCTTACTACATCAGTTTTTTGTGCTGCAAATCCAAGTTTCTTGTCCAAAATGGGCAACGGCCATAGGAGCAGTAGCACACCAAGTCCTGTATTGCCAGACATCCCTAAACCCAGTAAAGATCTTGACTTATGTATTAGGCTAATTGCAAGTATGCTGTTTTTTGATACTACGTATTTTGTTTTTGAGGGATTTGCTGCCTTGTTCATGCTTGAGAAAACAAAATGTCAGTGAAAGGATTACTTGGTGTATATAAGTATGTGAGACAGGGAGAGGACTAAATCATGAGATGCTGTTCTTAGTTTGATTAATGTTTGCCTGGTTGTTTCCAGTATCCTTTGGAAGTTACTCAGTGGAAAACAAACATGCAGTAGTCTTCCTTTTCCAAATAAAAGACTATATGAACATCATGACAACTTTTTTTCTGCTTGTCTGTAAAAGCATCAAGAGTATAAACAGTCACATCTTTCCCTGGTACACTCTTCTCTCTCTCTCTCTCTCTCTCCCCCCATGCTATTATTATGCAACTTGCTGTACTTAGGGGGAGCTATGTATATTCCTGCCTCTTTTGATTCTATCTAATGTACATTCATTTCACAGCCATTGCAGAGAAAAAAAAAAGTTTGGAAGATGGTGGGAGAAGTACAGGAAGGAAAACTTGGGTGAATATTATCTTTTGAGCACCATGTCAAAGACCATTATAATAATATGTACCAAAAAACACTACACCACCTATATCACTGAATGTGGTGAAGTTTGGATCTCACATTTCAGTTTTAGAATTGTAGTGAATTTGCAAACACAAAAAAGTGTGAATAACATATTGGAAGTTTTGTCTCAAAGCACTGATCTATGTGCCAAAATGTCTGCATCTTAAGAAATGTTATTGTTGTGATAATCTAAAGATATATCAAACAAGTGGGGAGGAAATAAATGTTTTATTGATCTAATCTAGATAGATGAGAAAACTATGAGATTTGGCAGATAAAAATGGCTTCTTTAGTCATATGCAATAGAAGATTAACAGTAAAGACACAGACCAAACTCAGTGGAATAATTCCCAATTCACTCATGGTCTTTAATGTAAGAGCTACTAAGAAAGAGATAATAAATGCATGAGAATAAATTTCTGTTAAGTTAAGTAATAAAATACCTATTCCTGGAGATTCTCATGTCTAATGTAACTCAGAAAATCGTTCAAATATATAGTTAACTTTAAAGTTAGATTTTCACTAGTGGAACACATTAAGTGTTGTATATAGATAGACCCTTATTTTATAAAGGCCTTGTTACCCTTATAAAACCATGGGTCAGGCCTGCTACTTCAGCTTAGTAGAAGAGGACTAAGAGAGAGGGACTCAGCTGGAATAGGGGTAGAGAAATGTGAGAGCTGTGCTGTGTGACTGCCGCATGTCCGCATCGTGATACTTGGTGGTTGGTTGACAGGCTTGTTGTGCCTTAAAACTCTGTAAACTGATAACCCACTC
The DNA here is from genome assembly GCF_009819655.1 of Sylvia atricapilla. Classification (NCBI taxonomy): domain Eukaryota; kingdom Metazoa; phylum Chordata; class Aves; order Passeriformes; family Sylviidae; genus Sylvia; species Sylvia atricapilla. Next base: position 48,722,358 of record NC_089174.1, on the reverse strand, counting down.
TCTGCTTTAAAAGGCCTGGTTTTTACAATAAAGCAGTTCTCATTTGCGCTGCCTGGGGACTCTGTGTCACTCAGCATTGTCACATGTAAGTATTTGGTTGTATAAATACGTCTTTTTAAGTTGTATTTTTGAAGTTGCATAAAGGCTGAACCAGAAATGAGAGCTTCATTAAAAACTTCCTTTGTTTTCTACATTCAAAAACTAGGGGTAGAAGGAATGAATTTTTTGGCCTTTCATGCATCCTTACACTTAAAATATTTGATTTAGGACATCTTAAAAATACTAATTAAAAATATATATAAATGAGCAGCCCATAGAAGATAATTTATCATACTGTGTCCTGATGCTTGTACTTCCACTACAAAAGAGTGGGAGAGGAGTAAAAGAAAATAGTGACTCATCAGATTGGTAGGATCCAAGGTAATGGTAATGAAATAAAATCTCTGGTAGTCACACTTTCTGTTGTACTTAAAACGAATCACTAGTCTATTTTTAAACTGGTGTGTACTGTTCCTGACATCAAAGAGAATATGGCAATAAAAAAAAAGTTAAAAGAAGCTTTAAAAAATGCTTTTCTTTCCAGAATAATCTGCCACAGGTTATACAGTATTTCAACTTGAACCATGTAGTTCATAGCAGGAAACAAATAGGATAACCACAATACCTGATTCTAGAAAAAAAGGAGTTAAAAAAGAATCTTTGATAAGTTCATTAGTATAAACATGTGCTCTCAGTATTTCTGTCATACGGATATGATAAAAGAAAAAGCAAAACTATACAAAAAATCTAGTGTTCCTTGTGCTTAATTAAACTACTGAAAGGAGTCAAATCTTACACTGGAAAGGATGACAGTTTGTGTCAAGAAACAACCTTTGACTTCAGAAAGTGTATTGTGGAAACTATGTCAAAGTGGGTTTAAAAATAGCGACAGACCATCAGGAGATGGTTTTCCCTCTTTTGACTATTGAAAGAGCCTCTAGACAATTTTATCTTGTAGGACTGTTAATTTTTGAGATTACTGAAATGGACAATGATTAATATGGTTTTTTTTCATCATATATGTGAAGAATGTCTATGGTGAGCTGAGAGGAAGGATTGGCTGGGTGGAATAAAGTGAAGGGTTTGTATATAACCGTGCTGTAATATTAACAAAAACTTCCATTGATTAAGGCACCATCTCTTGAAGTGAAACCTAGAGGAAACACTTGTGATTTTTTGTACTAAGTTTTGTTCCTATGTCAGTTTCAGCAAAACAGATCAAACTACGGGTTTGTAAAAAAAATCTAATTTTTGCTTTTTTTATTTTTATCTTTCTTCAATCTCCATGTGCCAGGAGCCATTCTCTGCTTTCCCATTTTCACTATCCATACTAGACATTTAAAAGATCTGCAGGTGAATAACAATAATACATATAAAAGATGAAATTTTTTAGGAAGAGTAGACAACATGGTCATGCTAGAGCATGATCATACAGACTGTGATATAGTCCTAACTCGACAGGATGATCAAACCACAGTAGGAAGAAATTAGTAACAAAAACAGCTCTTGTCTGGCTTGTTCTTCACAAATTGTGAGCTGTTCTGTCACTGGCATTATTTGCTTAACAGGTAAGTTCTATTTCCATTCCCACACTGAGCAGGAAAGATACCATAACAGGATCCATTTTTTTCTGCATTTCTTCATGATAACTGTCCTTTAATCTTACTTCTGTGACCAAAAGATGGAGGAAGAGGGATGGACAGAGGGGAGGGAGGGAGGAAGGAAGGCAAGAGGGCAGGAAGGCAGGCAGGCAGGCAGGAAGGCAAACAAATGACTTCTCTCCTAAATGAAAATAAATCTCATGAGATTGTCTTGCCTGTGGTAACAAAGCAGGTTACAAAAGGTGAGGGTAGCAGGCCCTGTGGGAAAACAAGGTGCAACTACTTTCCATTTCTCCAAAGTAAAATGCTGTTATGTAGGTGAAGGATGGTCCCTGTTGCTGTGAACCACAGCTGGTTAAACAATACTAATCTTCAATCGGGCTGTCATGAGCACAGACATAGTGCCACTCAGGGCTCTGGGGAACACAATGCAATGTGGATGTGTTTTTTTGTTCTGGGGACAGATATAGAATTTTGTCCTGGTAATGCTTTTTAACCTTTCATATATTCATCCTTATTTCATTCCTACTCTATTATTTTTACAAGGAATTCCTCTTCTATGTAGAGCTCATTGTTAGACATTAATTTTTTAGTGGAGGTGGTTTCAGGCTGTAGACAATACATGTAGGCATCAGTAACTGTTTGAAAATTCCTTTCTGCTGGGTGCTGTGATTACATTTGATTACACGACAATTTTTGGTTCAGGATTGCTGGTTTTAGAAGCTCACAAATTAAAAATAATCAAAGTAGGCTGAAAAGAATTGGATGGAAAGGATAGAAGTAGAAGTAACTAGATGTAGCTGAGAAATGCAGATGTCTCAGCAACTCATGTACGCTTCATTGCAGCACTTAAATAGAATTTGTACTTTTATTATGGTATTCAAATGCTTCTCAATATGTTGTTACAGACCTTTGCTTTTGCCTCAGCTCTAAAGATATTAGCATCCTTCTGAAGGCATTTATCAGTATGTACTTAAACGTGCAAATTTTCACTCAAAGTTTATCTAAACCTCAGTAATGAGTTATGCAGTGCAAGGCTGTTCAATGTTTGTATTATGTATTCCACCTATTCCTGTGGGACACAGATTTTAAGAAATATGGCTGTACTGACTACCAGGTACATGCAATGGAAAAATTACAGCTTTAAGTCTCCTTCAGTATTAGGTAGCCATCAAGTATTTTGTACTATCACACACACAGCAATATTTCTCCTGCAAGACAGAGAGAATCTCATATAAGAGTGATGCAGTATATATCAAAATTTTGTTTCCTTTGATTTTCTTGTTACTTAATTCAAGAAATTGTAAGATCATATCCAGTTGATCTGAAAACCTCCCTTTAAAGCACTTCAGTGGAAAACATCTTCAGTGCCTGGTCTTGTATTACTGTATACATATATTATAGTAATATTTGTGTGTGTGTGTGTATACACTATATATAGCTCTAATTGAGAAATAAGACCATAATGCTGCATTAATAATTCTGGCAGAATACACCAAATTTCTGAATGGGGACATAAACTGCATCTGGTGCTCATACTGTGTCTTATAGAAGCCAATATCAATTCTGTATACAGAATATGGCAACAACCATTCATAATAAAGACCAACTTCTGGGGGCTGATTCGTCTACAGAACATTGTGTCACAGTCTGATTCTTTCACAGGCTTTAGTACACTGAACATTACTCTAAGAACACCTCAAATTTAGTGGATTTCCTCTGACTTGCAGTGGAAATTAGATTAATCGGATTCTGTTCAATATGATCAGAGGAAAAAGGATAATTTCTTCTATTTAAGGGAAAGCTTTTATAAGGAAAACTACTGCTGTTGTGCATGCTCATGGTGAGAATTGACATAGCATTCATAACGCAGACTCTTGACTAGCTATGGTACTGGGGGTTGTGACAAATATTTGGCCCTTCGTTATAACACCATCAATTTAAATTGTGTAGCTTTCCAGTATCCTATCACCAAATAATTTGTCCTATAAAAAAAAAAAAAAACAAAAAAAAACCCCAAAAACCAAAACCAAAAACCAAAACCAACAAAAAAACCCCAAAAACCCCAAACCAACCAACCAAACAACAAAACCAAAAAAAAAACCAACCATGAAAAACTCCCCAGTGCAGAACAGCTGCAGTTATTTGGTGTGTTCTTTGCATACCATAATTCCATCATTACAATGGCACCACCTGTCAGAAAAATAACAATAAAGCCATCATAACCTCTACTGATTTCACTCTTATTTAAGTTAATGGCTAACTCTGAATCAGTGCTCTAGCCTTGCAGCTCCTAACAATGTCATTATGAAATGTGGGTGCTCAGAACCCCTCACCACTGAGCCATGACTCCTTACTTGTGGTGTTTGCTTTAACATGAAGTTGTCAAAATTGTTTGCATGGAAAGTTTTGACATAAACTCTTTTCCCTTTGTTGAAAATAAGTGCCTTTGTCTAGCTTTAGCTTGTAAGCCCTCCACTGTGAATTCTGTCTTGATTTTTATGCCCTGGACAATGCCAGTAATGTTGTTGGGTTTATGTAGTAAACTAAAATTATAACCCTTTTACAGATTCCTACAGGTACTGCAGAAATTCCTAATCATGCCTCAGCAACAGAGATCAGCACTAAGCTTTGCAAAGAACAGAAGTCGTCACCAGACAAACTGTTTTCCATAACAGATCTATCAGGGAAGGAGGCAAGGCACAGCCAGACTGAATCCAGTGTCTTTACACTTGTAACCATATGTACAGAGGAACAACAATCTGGGGCAATTAAAATACTTGCATGCTGTTTTCTGATTATAGTTTGAAGAGATCTGAAACCTTCTTGGAACAAACTAGATCATTCTCTGCAATATGAAAATTTAATGAGGTTAAAGAAAACATTTGGGACTTTCCCAGGGTATATCTAATGCTACTTTTTTGGTATATCTGGTTTAGAACCCAGATTTCAGAAGTGGATCACCTTTAAATCTGAACTCATACTCATCTGGTCTCTGTGATGGTCATCTTTTTCCTTCTCTGATAATTTTTGGAAGCTTTCATCTAGCTGAAGAGATTCTTTTGCTTGATTTATCTGTCTTTAAGTTACACAGATGGCTTTCAGTTTTAAACAGAGTCTGGGGCCAGAACTTTTCAGAGATTCAGATGGCAGAAGGCAGGCATATTTTCCCCAAGCACTAAAGGAAAGAAGACAATTCGAATATAATGGATCAATACAGACTACAATCTTTCAAGTGAACTAAACATAACCACAGAAAGAAGCTGAATTTAAAATGCTTATGTTAAATACAGCCAGACAGGTGCACATATCTTTCTGACACTTAGTTCCCTCCTGTATTAAGTGGTGCACATGCCACAGCCAAGTCCAGCATCATAGCAGAGTAAAAGATTTTTTTTCATTCAGACTGATTTTGCAATTCTGGCTTTGCCTCTCTCAACAACTTGTTTCTCCCAAAGAGTTAGGGAGTGGGAAGTTCATCTCCATGCAGATAACATTAGCTAGGGCTGTGCTGCAGGCACCACTTAATACCATAGGGGGTGATTCAAAGAAATGTGCTGACTCTGCTGAGATGTTCATTGAAACAAGGGGAAGCTTGTCCTTTAGTACTTGTAATATTGGATGGGAAATGTCAGAATGAAAACAGTCAGTTTCTTGGTGCTTTAAGAGAGATTAATTGAAGAGAAATTTCATTTTCCCTTGAAAAGAATGGAAAATTCTCTACCTATCATTCATGGAAGGATAATTTAGTTTTTTTCCAAGCTCTATCAGTCAGAGCACCTTTAATACAAGTAGATTAATCAAAGACACTTTATCATCAATCACAACTAAACAGTTTTAAGTGTTTTTCCCTGTGTCCCCAAACAAAAGACATTGCATTATTGTACTGGAAAGGACAAAACTACAACTTAAAAAGCAAACAGAGTACAACTTCAGCTGTGCATGTTTAATTGAAAAGAGGGAAAAAATCAACTTGGTAAGCAAATTATTGAATCTGTATTCACCTATCTCATTTTTTGGTGTTAAACTGCCTTTGGGTTTCAGAGATCATCATGGAGCTTTGATTAAATGTAATTTGAAATCTACAGTGCTCTGCTGAAGGCCTGTTCAGGACGGACAGCCTTTTGGACAATGGATATAAAAACTTGTGGTTTTTTAATGAGCTTCCTAACGAAATGAAGCATTCTTCCAGTGAGTAACACATTTGTCCCCCAGCCATAACCTCCACAAATATACATGTAAAATTGCTTGAAGTTTAAAATAAAAATGTTTCTTTCTGAAGCTTCCTAGCCCATTTTAGTGGCATACATATTCATATCAATATTTTGAATCTAGGTCTGTACTTTTACTTGTCTCAACAGCAGCAGGTTTAATGATGTAAATTTATTCATGTCTACACTGAACTCTCTGCTTAAGGTTGCAGTTTTGTATCATTCTGCTCAGCTGTAGTACAGGGTTTTTCACTTGTTCTTAAGTTGCAAACACTTTGAGGTAGATACTGTCTTGTTTTGGTTTGGGTTTTTCTCATGTGCCAGTGAAGCTGTTGCACAACAGAGTCAGGACCAAAGCTTGGGGCTGCTGTCATGCTGCAATGGTAACATACTTTTTGGCTCTGTAGCACAGCTTTTGCTGATCATTCCACTATATCACCCCACCAGTCTTCTAGCACTATCAGCCTTTTCACATTAATCTATCAAAGAAAATTCAGACTGAAGAGCCAGCACTTGAAAGAGTTCCAGCTTGCAGACTAGAGTGCTGTCCTCTAGAGGTGAAAAGCCTTTCAATGTTTTGCCACTTTGAGAATAAATGATTTTTAAGTTGTACTTCAAAGAGTCACCTGTCTAGACATTATTACTTGCTTTATAAATTGGAAACTAGGAGAGGAATTTTGCTTATGGTAGAGTACCTTTACTCTCATTGCATATCGTTAACCACATTTCTACATATCAGTAAAAGCCAAAGGATGTGCGTACTCATAAGTAGTTTTGAATCCTCAAAGTTACATAAACTTGCATCGTGTCACACAATTCTGAAACATTTCCACATGAACAATTGCCTGTACATATCCAGAAATTGCATGGAAGTTTTATGAAGGTTTTTCTACTACTTGGCCTTCCTGTATTCCTATTCTAATTACACTGTTAAAAGGACAGTAGATGAACTGAATTCTGTACACATACATACCTCCAGGCTCTGTGGAAAGAGCTCCTGCACCTGAATTTGATGGACTAGACTGCCAGCCTTCAATATGGCAGCATATGGTTAAAGTGAGCAATTTCAGCTGTTTACATCTGGTTATGTGCCTTTTGTACTTAATTGCTAAACATTGTGGAAAATCTTTCTGCATCATTCTTTTTGTCTGTGGCCAGAGGAGAACAGGGACTATGTTCATGGCTTGTCAGGTTGCTTTTATTGTCTCATCAGTCTTCGCCAAGGATCCTTCCAGAGGGAGTCATTGACATTAGCCAGACATTTCTGAGTTTTTTACCTGCCTGTTTCCAATCTGCTTTGCTTAGTACATCCTCCCCTGCACAGTATAAACCCAGGGGTCAAGAAAGTTGTAGCAATGCCTTCAACATCCCTGATTCTCACAATCTGCTACCTCAAGGTTTGTGGACATGCAATTCCCACAAGAAGGAAAGACATCTGTTTAAATGTTTTCCTGTCATTTTTGAAAGTCTATCTCAAAAAAATGTTTGTCATTTTTACCAGGCATACATGAGGTTGAAGTTTCCATGGCTTCAGCTTTTAAGGGCTAGTGCACAGACTGTATCTTTAGGAATCCTTTCGTTTTGTCTTCTGGTTTTAATGTGGTTTAAAATAAGATAGACTGGCAGGTGGGAGATGATTATTTCCTTTTTGATCTACATAGTTTGCTAATGATGGGAGTCACTGCCAAGAAAGGGCTTCTAGAAAAAGAATAGAGTGAAATTAATATTTCATAATTATGAGGTAGCTTCCTTGCTTGCACAGTAAATGGCCATCAGCCCCAAAATTTGTTACAAACCGTTGCATGACTATGAGCAAAAGAAATCATATGATTCATGGATATCATGGAGATCAGCAGTTCTTAGTTGATCCTCAGGATTTTGGACAGTGCTGACAATTTTTGCTGATGATCATGCCACACAGAGAATATATTAGGACTGAAATAAAAGGTAGTTTGAGCATCAGATGTCTTGTTTCCTATTCTGCTCAGACTATCTGGGTGACAATGAGTCACTTGTTATTTAAACAACCAATGACAATATAATAGCTAACTGAAAGCATAAAATATGAAATAGAGATGTATAAACTGCAGTTTATGCTAGTTGGTAAAGATAATCTAGAAATCAAATCAGACAATCAGAGAATCAGAGAATCATAGAATGGTCTGAGTTAGAAGGAACCTTAAAGATCATTTTTATCCAACCCCTCTCACATGAACAGGGTCATCTTCCATTAGACCATTTTGCTCAGAGCTCCAGTCAGACCTTCCAGGCAGGGAGCATCCACACCTTCCCTAGACAACCAGGAAACCAGTGACTACCCTCACAGTAAAGAATTTATTCCTCATGCATCATCTAAGCCTTCTGTCTTCTGATTTAAAGTGATTACTTTTTGCCTAATCACTGCATGTTCTTGAAAATAGCCTCAATTCCACATCTGTCTTGTAGGCTCAGTTCATGTTCTGGAAAGCTGTAATTAGGTCATCCCAAAGCCTTCTCTTTTCCAGTCTAAACAATCATAATTCTCTTTAACATTTTGTCATATGAGCAATACTTTGTCTTTCTTATCATCTTGGTGTCCCTTCTCTGGACTTGCTCCAAGGGAGCCATGTCCTTCCTCTGCTGGGACTCCAGAGCTAGATGCAGTGTTCCAGGTGTGGTCATGTCAGAGCAGAGTAGAGGGGAAGAATCCCCTGCATCATGTAACTGTATCTCTAATTCTTATGTGTTATAGGTTTTGCTTTGGGGGAGTATTAATGAAATTAATTTGTTAATGTTTGTGCACCCCAGTGTGAAGTGATATATGAGCATAAGCTGTTATTATTAACTTGCTTATTAAATTTGCTGTTCACACATATCTGGGACTATGAATTTTTCCAGGTCAGTATCAATATTTTAGGAGCAAAATGACTGTATTTCAGCTATGGACTATGATTCATAATTCAGTATGGATGGCTACATTTTTTTTTCATATAAACACCATCAAGTTCTTTGGGGCTTCTTTTTGTTCATCCCACCCCCTCTTCCTCCACAACAGTTTTGATTTAGCTGTGAAAGGGGAGGTTGGAGTCTTCAATTCATTACTATTCAGAAACTAGAACGAATTTTTAAAGAAAAAAGTATTACAATGTGAGAAAGAATGGATTGATTCTCAGCATGGGCATTATGAAATAAAAATGTAGATCCTCTTTCAATATATTTGGGCACATACTTTACATTAAATTCTGGGCACCCATCCAAATGTGAAATTTTGGCTTTATATTTAAGAGATACTTTGAAAGAGAAACAGGATACAGAGATATTCAATTAACTTTATGTGAAATTGTTATATTCAGTGCTCAGTCAGTACCCTCTATCTATGCCTTTGGGAGAAAACAAGCAGATGAGGTTATAGACTAAAACCAGAACACATAAAGTAAAATCATTGTTACAACTTTCATCATTATTCAATGTAATATGGCAAATGATAGTTATTGATTTAAGATAACTACAAATCAACTACTTTAATGGGAAGAAATCAAGAAGCAATTTGTTATAAAAACTTATATGATCGTATGCCTTGAGACTGCAGGGACTACAGCTAAATTCTGTAAAATATATTTTGTTTCTTCTTTTAAAACTCAGTAACTCATTTTTTTCCTCCTTTTTCCACATATTCTAAAAATTTCTAAATATTAGAAATTTGAAATTACCTGTGTGACTTGGCTTGCCCTAGTTTTCTGATTTCTGAAATGACATAGGTCAAATGAAGCTCTAGTCCACGTGACAATGGAATACTAACTTTCATCCAAATGTTTCAAAGACTTTAAGCAATTTGTAAGACCACAAAATAGACTGTGAAGTTCAATGTAAATAGTCATTTTTCATAGAGTACATGTGAAACATATAAGGCTTACATGGCTTGTTCAACCACATAAATATCCTCTCTGAGGAGCTGGAGTAGATTTGAAAACTTTTTTCTGATCTTCTCTTTTTTATGCTAACTATTTCCTTTCCTATAGACAAACGTAAATTAAGACTACAAAATAAAACCAAAGACTCCCAAAAACCCTCAAACACAAAAAAGCAAATGAAAGACCCCCCCAAACTCCCCACACTTAATGACTAACACAGATGACATTGGAAAAGTTACGTTCTACAGTGTTTTTTATGAGTTAGACTGTGGTTTAAAAGCAAAACTCTCTTTTTTTAAGAGCTGTATATCCCCCCTACCTTCTGTTTTTCTTATTTCCCCTCCTTTCAGCTATGAATCCCTATGCTAAATGGTGAAATGTAGTTGTTCTGTTGTGGACTTTGCTTCTAACTTCACAGTGTCATTATATCTTAGTAACTCAATATGAAAAATAACTTGAAGTCACTTTGTTCATGTGTTTTGTCATTACAGGGGAAAATAACAAGTTAAGCTATTTTCTTCATCTGTAAAAACTATTTCCATTTCTATTTTCTGTATGAATTTGTTTCCTGAATCATCTAAACTGATTTATACAGATGTCCTGGTATGGAGTAAATTAGGGAAGAACCTCCAAAAGGAGTCCCCCAAACCAAAACCTCCACCACCCCTTCCGCGCCCCAGCCCTGGGTTCGGGAAGGAAAATACCTCGGAGGAAAGTGAAAAAACCGGTTTATTGACAAAAATACATTCCCCAACACCGAATAGTGGGAAAAGATGGGTTACTGTGACGATGGGGAGGGTGCTGACGCGTCTCTGTCTGGCCCGGGTCTTCTCCAACTTCTCAGGTCAGGTCAGGTCCGGAGCCGGTTCAAACCTTGGGGGGAGGGGGGGGGGGGGGGGGTGGAGAGAAAGGAGGGAGGGAAAAAAAAACCAAACAGAAGCAGCGGGAGGGGGAAGAAAAACGGCAGCAGGGGCAGCCGGAGAGCAGAGCGAAGCAAAGCGAAGCAAAGTGAAGCAAAGAAGGCAAAAGCAGCCGAGCCAGCTGAAGCAAGAGCGGAAAGCAACCCGGTCCTTGAGCAGAGACAACTCCACGGATGGGTTTGCCCGTACTCGAGTCAGGGTTGATCCATACTGTCTTTCCCAACAAACCTCTAACATGGGCCACTGGGACTTTATCTCCATCTACTACATTAAGGTGCTGGGACTGAGCAGGACCCGCTCGGTTGGTGGAACCTCGAGTGTTAACTAACCAAGTGGCTTTTGCTAAATGCTGCTCCCAGTTTTTTAAGGACCCTCCACCCAACGCCTTCAGGGTGGTTTTTAACAGCCCATTGTACCTCTCCACTTTACCCGCGGCTGGTGCATGGTAGGGGATATGATATACCCATTCAATGCCATGTTCCCTAGCCCAGGTTTTAATAAGATTATTTTTGAAATGAGTCCCATTGTCTGACTCAATTCTCTCGGGAGTGCCGTGCCTCCAAAGGACCTGCTTTTCAAGGCCCAGGATGGTGTTGCGGGCTGTAGCATGAGACACAGGATAGGTTTCCAACCATCCTGTGGTGGCTTCTACCATGGTCAGCACATGACGCTTGCCTTGGCGGGTTTGAGGCAGTGTGATGTAATCAATCTGCCAGGCCTCCCCATACTTGTACTTAGACCACCATCCTCCATACCAGAGAGGCTTCATCCGCTTGGCTTGCTTAATGGCAGCGCATATTTCACAGTCACTGATAACTTGAGAAATGCTGTCCATGGTTAAATCCACCCCTCGGTCTCGTGCCCACTTATAGGTGGCATCTCTACCTTGGTGACCTGAGGCATCATGGGCCCATCGTGCTAGAAATAACTCTCCCTTGTGCTCCCAGTCAAGATCTATCTTCAACTCCCCTATCTTTGCAGCTTGATCTACCTGCTGATTATTTTGCTGCTCCTCATTAGCTCTACTCTTGGGGACATGGGCATCTACATGGCGAATCTTCACAGGTAGGGTTTTTAACCGGGCAGCGATATCTTTCCACTCTTCAGCAGCCCAAATTGGTTTACCTCTACGCTGCCAGTTCACCTCTTTCCATTTCTTCAGCCATCCCCACAGAGCATTGGCTACCATCCAAGAATCAGTGTATAGATAGAGCCTTGGCCACTTCTCTCTCTTTGCAATATCTAGGGCCAGTTGAATTGCTTTAAGTTCAGCAAATTGACTGGATCCACCCTCTCCCTCAACGACCCCTACGACCTGTCATGTGGGGCTCCATACAGCTGCCTTCCACCTCCGACCCATCCCTATGACACGGCAGGAACTGTCGGTGAATAAAGCGTAACATATTTCCTCTGCTGGCAACTGGTCGTATGGCGGAGCTTCCTCAACCCGGGTCACTGGTTCTTGTTCTTCATCTGCAACACTGAAACTTTCACCTTTGGGCCAGTTTGTAATTACTTCCAAAATTCCAGGGCGATTCAATTTCCCAACTTGAGTGCGTTGTACAATGAGGGCAATCCACTTGCTCCAGGTAGCACTGGTGGCGTGGTGCGTGGAGGGAACCTTTCCTCTAAACATCCACCCTAGCACTGGTAGTCGGGGTACCAGGAGGAGTTGTGCTTCCATACCTATAACCTCTGAGGCGGCCCGAACCCCTTCATAGGCTGCTAGAATTTCCTTTTCTGTTGGAGTATAGCTGGCTTCCGACCCTCGGTAACTTCGACTCCAAAATCCCAGTGGTCGGCCTCGAGTCTCCCCAGGCACCTTCTGCCAAAGGCTCCAGGACAGACCGTGGCTCCCGGCTGCAGAATAGAGCACATTCTTCACGTCCGGTCCCGTCCTGACTGGGCCAAGGGCTACCGCGTGAGCAATCTCCTGTTTAATCTGAGTAAAAGCGTGTTGCTGCTCAGGGCCCCACTGGAAAGTGTTTTTCTTGCGAGTTACCAGGTGGAGAGGGCTTACAATCTGACTATATTCTGGAATATGCATCCTCCAAAAACCTATGACACCTAGGAAAGCTTGTGTCTCCTTCTTGTTAGTTGGTGGAGACATCGCTGTGATCTTATTGATGACATCAGTGGGAATCTGACGCCGTCCATCTTCCCACTTAATTCCCAGGAACTGAATTTCTCTAGCAGATCCTTTAACTTTGCTCTTCTTGATGGCAAAACCAGCTTTCAGGAGAATCTGGATAATCTTCTCTCCTTTTTCAAACACTTCAGCTGCAGTGTTCCCCCACACAATGATGTCATCGATGTATTGCAGATGTTCTGGAGCCTCACCTTCTTCCAATACAGTTTGGATCAATCCATGACAAATGGTAGGACTGTGCTTCCACCCCTGGGGCAGTCGATTCCAAGTATACTGCACACCCCTCCAGGGGAAAGCAAACTGAGGCCTGCATTCTGCAACCAGAGGAATGGAGAAAAAGGCATTGGCGATGTCAATAGTGGCATACCACCTTGCTGCCTTGGACTCCAGCTCATACTGGAGTTCCAGCATGTCCAGCACGGCAGCACTCAGCGGTGGAGTCACTTCATTCAATGCCCTGTAGTCCACAGTCAACCTCCATTCTCCATCCGACTTGCGCACAGGCCAGATGGGGCTGTTAAAGGGTGAGTGGGTTTTACAGACCACCCCTTGGCTCTCCAACTCACGAATCATTTTGTGGATGGGAATCACTGCATCTCGAACTGTTCTATACTGCCGCCGATGCACTATAGAAGTGGCGACTGGCATCTGCTGATCTTCCACCTTCAACAATCCCACAGCAGATGGGTCATCCGATAGTCCAGACAGGGTGTTCAGTTGCTTAACACCCTCTGTTTCTACAGATGCTATTCCAGATGCCCATCTGAATCCCTTTGGGTCTTTGAAATACCCATTCCGAAGAAAATCTATGCCCAGAATACACGAGGCCTCTGGGCCGGTCACAATCAGGTGTCTCTGCCAGTCCTTTCCAGTCAGGCTCACCTCAGCCTCCAACAAAGTCAACTCTTGTACTCCCCCTGTCACCCCAGCAATGGAAATTGGTTCTGCCCCCACATGTTCCGATGGCACCAAAGTACATTGCGATCCAGTGTCCACCAAAGCCTCATGTCTCTGTGGCGCCGATGTGCCAGGCCATCGAATCCACACAGTCCAAAACACACGATTCTCCCCAACCTCTACCTGGCTAGAGGCAGGGCCCCTCTAAGCCTGATTATCTTTCTTTCTTTGGACATATGTCCTAGAGGTTCCCTCCAGGGGATCAGACATATCATCATCGTCCCGGCTGCAGACAACTGGTGCTGCTCTCTGTTTAGTAGGACTTCCTCTTTGAATCCTACCTTCTTTCAATTTACGCACTCGTTGTGCCAGAGCAGCAGTGGGTTTTCCGGCCCACCTCCTCATGTCCTCCCCAGCTTCACGCAAGACGACCCACAACTCGGTTCTCGGAGTGCGCCTTCTCTCCCCAACAGAGGTACACCCGCGTTGAACACCAGGGCCTCTAATTTGAATGGCTGAAATTTGGAGGAAGTCCTCCCTAATCTCTTCCCTGAGTTTTTTGTGATTTTCCTCTAATTTATCTTCCAATTTCTGCAGTCATGTTTCCACAGCTGCAATCCTGGCGTGAGTTGGGCCATGTACTGAATCAGCATATGCTCGAAGCTTCCTTGCCATATCGAGCACGATTTCGTGTGTCTCCTCCCGCTTCATTATAGCTAGAGCAGAAGTGTATTCAGATGGTCCAAGTCGTACAAGTTTTCGCCACATCACGGGTGTACATGGTACCAAATCTGAGTTCTTAGTGTTTAGGTCATCTGAGAAGATAATCTCTGCCACTGCCATTTCTCTCAAGCGTTGAATCCCTTGTTCTATGGTCTTCCACTGGGTCTGCTGCATGTAGAGATCGTCTGCACACAGGTATCTTTGTGCCACACTTCCCAGGACTCGTTCCCAGAGACTGCAAGGGGTAGCCACCCTCATCATTCCTTAGTCAATAACTGGATCATGTGACAGGGAGCCCAAATGCCTTGCTTCAGTGCCATCCAGAATTGTAGCTTCGCCTGCAGCATCCCAGAGACGGACTAACCAACTAATTATAGACTCATCTGGTCGTCGGGTGTAATCCTTTCTCAAACCTCGGAGGTCCTTCAGGGAAAAAGCATCAGTAGTGGGTCCTGATCTTGAGCCAGCTGGTTGGACATTTGATCTTAGGCCAGTTGATCTGGCTCCCAATCGGGTGTCAGTTAGTTCGGCTTCTGATTTTACGTCAGTTTGTCCAGCTTCTGATTGGGTGTCCTCGGGAGGCCTTGAGGGCCCTTCACCTTCATCATCATCATCCTCTACTGGTCGATCAGTCTTTCGTGCTCTCTTTGCCCCGGCGACTGCCAGTGTCTTAGACTCCCTGTCTGGTTTAGCTGTTGGCCCGGAGCCCAGGATATTAGCTGCAGCCTGAGTGACTGGGGTGGTAACTAGCTTATCTCCCTGTTCCCTTTCTTTTATCTGCTGCCCTTCAGTATCCAGCAGAGTACGGTAAACATATGCCAGGGCCCAGCTCACTGCAACAATCCTTTTCTCCTTAGTATTACCACAGCACTTCTCTTTCAAATACTTTGCCACCTCAGCTGGGTTCTGAATTTGTTCAGATGGGAAGTCCCAGACTATAGGATCAGAAAATTCCTTTAAAATTTGGCCCATATCTTCCCATTTCCCACTCCACTTAAGATTTCTCTTTGTTGGCTTTACCCCTAAATCAGGAGTCTCATTAGCTCTTTTAGAAATCTCAGCTTTCATTTTATATAAACTGCAGACAGTATAGAAAAGACTTACTAGATTAAATGCCAGAAAGATGGTCTCTTTAACACTCAGGGGAATCTGAACATTTTCTAATAGAGATGTAAAAAATTCAAAGGAGAAGAGGGAAGACAGAGGCTGGAAATTGTATCTTCATCTCTGCATGTATGTAAAGGCTCAGAATTATGCAAAGTAGGTTCAGTGCTAAACTTTATGCAACTGATAAAATATATCCATGCTCAACTCAAATTTAATGAAGATGAAAAAGATAAATGGGTAAAAGCTTGAAGTTTTCCTTCTGTATTATTTGACTAGCTGGTCTAGAAACTTTTCTTGGGGTTTTCAGTCTGTTTTACTGTATTTGAGCCAGAGCTGTTAGTTCTATGTTTGTTTGTTTTTTAATGGTTTGTTTATTTGTTTGTTGTTTTGGTTGTGTTGTTGTTGTTTGGTTTTTGGTCTTTTGGGGTTTTTTTGCTGTGCTTTTTTGTTTTGTTTTTTGGGAGGGATTTGTTTTTTTGTTAGGGTGGTTTGATTTGTGTTTTGCAGCATGGTCTATATTATATTTTGTTAATCAAACTTTCTGTTGTCGTTTTCACTGTAGATATTGCTTGCATGTAACAAACATGCTGGGCAGGGAATGCTAAACTTGAGACCCTTCGTCAGTCAGCTTTTTTCAAAGTTAACTTATGTGGCATCAGTCTGTTTTTGATTACTTAATTTAATTGTCTGTGTTTACTTTTATCAGTATACCTTGTCTATGTGAATTGGTAAAATTAGTCAGAAAAGTAAACAAAGCTATTCTAAGTCTTTCATTAGACATTAAAAAAAAAAAAAAAAAAAAAAGGTGTTATGACTCAAAGTCATTTAAAAAGTCAGTTTTGGGAATGTCAGAGTAGAATAGTTGTTTCTTGAAATTTCCAGGTTTTATTTTTGGGGAAAGTTGATATGTGTGTGATAGTCAGGAAGATAAAATTTTCTTTCTTATGGTATAAGGCATGGAATAAGACAAGAAAATGAACTTTTAATTTGATATATTTGGTATTTCTGGATTTTAAAGTAGATGTCCCAAAATGATCCAAATCTTACACTCTCAGAAGTGAGTCTAGTGAACTCGCCTTCAGCTTCTACCTAGTTCTGCATTTTATGTGATCTACTTGCCTTTGTAGAAATAGATATGCAGCCCTTCTTGGTGTATTAGAGCTGGTTTGGAAAGTGGGAACTTAGGAAAAGTTCCTAGGGAGAAATCATCTAGGGAGGGAATGAACCTTCGGCAGAGCTCTGATTGAAATCAGTAAAAAATATTAATAATTCAACACTTACTGAATCCATCTGGTTGTAGGCCAGCACTGAAGCAAAGGCAGGGCTTATGTCTAATTGTGATGGCTCTTTGTAGTGGCATAGTAATATAATTTGTTGCTTAGATGGCCTGCTTTTTGCTATAACTAATTAGGAAAGATGATCAATGTTAATGATGACTTTATCATTGACAATAAGTCACTGCTTATTTTAGGGGTAATTAGAGCTAACCTTATTAGAAAAAAGGCTAATAATTGGCAGTTTATAATATTCAAGCTCTTCAATGGATCTAACAAAACAGTAACATAGCAGAAGTTGATAATGCAAGGGCAATAGGGTCAAGACAACTTAAAGAAAAACTGTGACTGGTTGATGAGCTCGAGGGGTGAAAAAGCTCAGTTCACTAGGATACATTGGTAAAATACAGAAAGAACTTAACTTGTAATTAACTTTTGAATTGAGTTAAAGGTACTTGAACCAAATCCTAGTATTGGTGGAAAATGTAGATTAATGAGTCAAGTTAGTATTTCCAGGTCTCTAAGACATGATTTGGGTGAGATGAAATAACCTAATTTCCACCAAAATGTGCAGATAGTTAATGCATAGGGATACACAAAAGCTAGTGATATGACGAATGTCCCAAGCCATTTAACCTCACCAAGACTTTCCCTTGACTGTGGTACCCTTGGAGGGACCACTGCATAATGCAAGGGCTTCATTTGTGTTCAGGGCTTTCTGGATTGCTAAGGAGGTTACAATATTCAAGCAGTAAGCTCCTGTAGCATCTGCAAGCCATTTTTCTGTGATTAATCCAGACTGAGGGACCCCAAAGAGGCTGAACAAACAGGCACATGGAGTGGGCAGCACAGGAGTGATTGAAATATGTTATGGAGAAATAAAAACTGGAATATGTGCTTAGACACTTTCCTACATGTTGCTGAATTCACTGTTCCCTTCTATACGTGTGCATGGTACAGAATAGACTCAGTCCTGTAGAGGTTTAGGTGTAATACCTGTTAAGTTAATGGGCTATTTCCAAGGCAGAAAGCAGTCCTTAACAGTTCTTGCATTAGTTTGCATTCCCCTCCAGCAATTCTGATTTTTCCCCCTGTAGTGCAAGCTAGTAATGTCTCCAATGCAGGTGATGTCATGGGAGTGCAGCGTGGAGTTCCAGACACATAAAAGCAAGCCAAACCCTTGGGGTTTTTTTTTAATATTTGCTTTTGTAACCAAGATTCCACAATCAGGAACATTTTTTTTTCTTTTTTAACACAGTGTGGGAAGCATTGTAGGTGTGCTGTCCCTGTGTTTTCTGAGGAAATCAGAATGATCCTATTAAAACATTTCTGATGGTTTAACCAACATATCACTTAGACTCTGAGATGTATTTGAATGACCAGGGTAGTTGGGAATGATGCTTGAGGACTTGAAGAGACAAAATGCCTCTCTCATTTTGGAAAAGGTAAGAAGGGTGCAGGTAATTACAGATCAGTTTACTTTACCTTGATGATTGGGAAGATGATGGAATAAATAATATGGGAAAACTTTACAGGCACATGGCAGAAAAGAAGATAATCAGTTATGACTAGTGAGTCGTTAGCATGGCTTCATAGAAGGAAATTCTGACTTGACCAAATCTATAATCCTGTGACCTGGTAGATGAGAGATATTTACTGTAATTTGCATGACAAAGCAATGTACAAACCCAGACCCACTTAACTCATTTTAAAACTCCATAGTTGCTATTGATCCTTGCAGTAAATTTTTGACATAGATTATGTCTGCAAACACAGGGTGTTTTCTTATTTGCAACTATTGATTAGAAGTGCTTCACCACAAACAGTGGATCTGCAAGAACAGGAGCTGAGTGACTTCTTTTGAGAAGTTACTGGTTGATACCAACCATTTGCTTTGTAATGCAATTCCATAATTTACTGTGTTTCCCTTAATTTTGCATTTTGGAAGGGAGCAAAAATACATCCCATTGCACTTATTTCATATAGGTCTGTCCTTATTTGAAAACAAACCAGTGGGAGATTTCAAGTCAGAACTACAATTTAATAGGAAAATTAGAATAAAGGCAGAAAACACTAGCTTAAGCTGAGTTTAAGAGTCAAGATACAACCTGACACCTTGGTCAGGGTGGTAGTAGCCATCCAATTAAATTTTGGCTGCAGTCCTCTTGAAGTGATAGATGTAGTTCTGTTGAAGCAGCGATCTTGTAGACAGATCTTTTCTTCCTCAGAAGGTCCGGTGGTGGCCATGTAGCTCCTCTCCTCTGGGAATCCAGTAGGTGAGGCTGCTTCTGGTGTTCTAAATCTCAGATTATATCCAGGTAGGAATGCTTGGGTCCTCCCCCTGGGCAGAGCATCTCACAATGGAATGATGTAATTTTGTGAATCATGCAGTGAGACTTCATGGCCCATGAGCAGAAGATGTCTCTTGGAGGAGTTACCAGGGATGTGTCATGGAAGAGATAAAGAACCCTGCCCCACCTGGTTTTAACAGCTTATGAAAATGGTGATAGAATGCTTACTTATACAATACATACAATAAATACATCTTACATTGTAACCTAAGATAAGGTCAAGAATTTGGCGTGAACTCCATTGCATTTTAATTTTCTAACAATATGTGTGTACTCCTATGGAAGTAAGTTACAAATGAGTAGTTAAAAAAATCCCACAATAATCAAGATGGTTTGTTGTCATGGTTTCACATTCACCAAATTTCATTTATCAGCTGGGAGATAGGACTTCAGGAGAAAAGGGCAAAACAGGCACAACTTAAAAGTAAAAACAGATAGATTTTATTAATATACACTAAAGAAAAAAGAAAAAGAAAAAAGAAATGAGACATTCAAACACCTTTCCCCCACCCCACCGCCCCCCCCAAACTGTTCACTTTCCCTCTCACCACAAAGAGAAAACCATGATTTTCAGTCAGTTGCCACCACAGAAAATGTCTGGTGGCTTTCAAGGCCACAGATCTGCAACTGCCCAGAATTTCTGCAGATTCTGTGCAGTCATATAATAGTTTCCCAAGCTGTTTATGGGCTTCCGCATGTTTGGGGTATCATTCTAAGAATGCTTTTCTAGTACAAAACAGGGATTCTCTGCTTCTATCTCTACAATGGCCCCTATCTCAAAAGAAATAGAGACTTCCTTGTTCTTTCCCAGGAGCTGGAGACATATTCTATCCAAAATTCTCAGTTAAAACCCATGTATATCAATACACACAACCCTTTGGCTAGAACTTGCATTCCCCCAAGCAGCATCAGGATATTACAGAAACAGTCCATTTCCCCATAATTCACATCTAGAGAAGTCCAGTCAGATGTCCACTTCCTCTATCTCATTTTCCAATAGTACTTATCAGTTCTTTCACTGATTTTTTCTCTCTACATGTCCTGGGTTGTAGTTTAGAATGTATTCTATCACCATCTTCAGTTAATGGCCCATCAATGCCTTCTGCATGACTCAGAGATAACTCCCTCTGGGAGTTATCTCTCTCTTTAATGGGCCATCAAGGCCCTCTTCCATGACTCAGCATCCCATTGTGAGATGCTCCGCCCATGGGGAAGAGCCAAGCATTCTCACCTGGATATAAGCTGGGATTTGGGACAGTAGAAGCAGCCCTCACCCACTGGATTCCCAGAGGACCAGAGCTACCAGACCTTTCTACAAGATTTCTGTTTCAGGAAGACCACCTCATCTGGACTGTTTCCATCACCCTGATCAGGTTGTATTCTGACTCTGTCAGGGGTTTTTTCTTTTTGTATTTATTTTATTTTATTTTATTCTATTTTATTTTCCTTTTCTTCTCATTAAATTTTATTTCTGACTTAGAGCCTCTCACTTGGTTTGTTTTCAAAACCACAACATATTTTTGGCGCCCAACGTGGGGCAGAGGCAATAAGAAAAGTCAGAAATTACAATTTTATTGAAGAAGACACCTGTCTGTTATGATGCCCAACATGCTTACATGTGTCTTATACCTACCTCTCTATATTTTTCCGAACGTGGGGCACTATCTGCCAGCCTTAATACTCCTGCGTAGACCAGGATATGGTACTAAAATTGCTTTACTGGTCTATTATGTCCATTGCTTGATAAAATCTGAGGCAATGAACATTATTCAGAATATATATTCAGTTTTGTATTCTTGTTCTAGTCTAGGATGCTACATCTGGAGCCTCAACAATCTCACCCAGCCCCTGTGGGGAGGAGTAAAGAATGATTTTTTCCAGCTTTTCAGGAAGGACACAGCAGTTTTTGAAAATATTGAGTACCCTCTGGATGCCAAGGACAGCATGATGTTCTTGTTAGTCTTGCTTTGTTTTCTCTGTACGGCCCGCACCATGATTAGAATCAAAACACTGCATGCTGTGTTGGAGCATGTTCTTAAAGAAGTAGAAGAGGTAAAAAGAAGCAAAGTAACAGCATCGACGACTACACAGACTGTCACAGAGGAGAAAGGAACCAAAAGTGCTGTCAGCATCTCCACACAAACCGTCACTGAACCGGAACAGCCTAAACCAGTAGCAGTTGCCACCACTCAGAAGAAGAAATCAAGGAGCAAATCAGTCCGCATAGCGACTGACGAGGATGGAGCAGGACCTTCACACTCAGCTGAAGAGACAAAGATCATCACCCGCTCTCTATCTCTGGGTGAGCTGCGTGACCTGCGAAGGGAATTCACCCGTCAGACCAACGAGTCCATCCTCACCTGGCTGCTCCGCATCTGGGATGCTGCAGCCAATGGCACCATTCTGGATGGAACTGAGGCCAGGCAACTGGGATCACTGTCCCGGGATGTGGTCATTGACCAGGGAATTGGAAAAACCCAAGAAACTCTCAGCCTCTGGCAGCGACTGCTAACAAGTGTGAAAGACAGATACCTTTGTAAAGAAGACCTCCTAGTGCACCAAGGAAAATGGAACACAATAGAACAAGGTATCCGATGCCTAAGGGAATTGGCTGTGCTGGAGATCATTTTTGCAGAAGATGAGAGATTTCCTAAGAGCCCAGATGATGTCCAGTGCACATCACGGATGTGGTTGAGATTTGCACGGCTTGGACCAGAGATGTACTCACGTTACCTGGCAACACTGCAATGGAGAGAAGGTGAGGACAAGGTGGGTGTCCTGGCTAACAAACTAAGGATTTACGAGGACACTGTCACCGCCCCAGTTCGTGCCCATGTCTCATCTGTGGAAACAAGACTGGCTGAGCAAGTCAGGAACTTAATTGAAGAAGGCCATCAGAAACTGAAAAAAGAACTTAAGGAAGAAATTTACGATATCTCACCAGAGCCGACGAGAGTCTCTGCGATTAGGAGCAGGCGTCCCCCAGCCAGGGAGAGAGGATACACACCCCGAGGTAACCTTTGGTCTTTTCTTCGGGAGCATGGAGAAGATATGAAGAAGTGGGATGGAAAACCCACCTCCTCCTTAGCAGTCCGGGTACGTGAATTGAAAAGAGAAATGCCTACCACAAAAAGCTCATCTAGAATCAGTGTTGCTCCAGTCTCTCGTGCACAGAACTCCAGACGTTACAAGAATGATGATGTGACTGATCCTCTTGAAAGGACCTCAGCAACTCATTTACAGGAAGAGAACAACGTATGCGATGACCAGGAATAGGGGGGCCCTGCCTCTAGCCAGGAAGAGGAAAGGGACAATCGGATCTACTGGACTGTGTGGATCCGATGGCCTGGCACATCTGACCCACAAAAATACACGGCATTGGTTGACACTGGGACCCAATGTACCATGATGCCATCAAGGTATGTAGGAACAGAATCCATTTCTATTACAGGAGTAACAGGAGGGTCCCAGGAACTGACTGTATTAGAGGCCGAAGTGAGTTTAACAGGGAACGAGTGGCAGAAACACCCTATCGCAACTGGCCCAGAGGCCCCATGCATCCTCGGCATAGACTATCTCAGGAATGGATATTTCAAAGATCCAAAAGGATATCGTTGGGCTTTTGGGATAGCTGCAGTAGTGAAAGAAGACATCAGACAGTTGAATACTTTGTCTGGTCTCTCAGATGTAATATACAATTTATTGACGATTTGGAGGCTACTGGGGTCTTGAAACCTGTTAAATAGACATCTCAATGCAGCAGCTCTCCCATAATGATATTACTGTAATACAGCTGCAATACAGCAGAGTGGTTTTGCTGTAATGATGTATTATGGAAAATATGGTGCAGGCCTGAAAATCACCAGGGGAACTCATAAAATATTATTTAACCTCTTGTTAATTTAAAGGCTCCAATATTATCTAATTTATTTATTATGTGAAGAAAGTAGCTGAAGTCAATTATGCTGTAGATTGTGAGATCAGTATATGAACTTCAGCTGTGCTATAAATTATGGATATTGAAAGGCTGAGATGTAAGCTTTTAAACCTGCCCCTAAAAACTGACAAGGTATAGCTTAATTTTTATTAGTGACAGGTATTGCAGTTCAAATGAAAAGATAAAAATAATTTGAAGCTGTGGTCAATCCTGCCTCAGAGTCTCTTTAGAAACCATGAGTCTAAGTCTTTAGTCTTCCATATGCAAGTTCCAGAGTAGTCTATTGAAGGTGTTGCAGAAATAATTATGACTATTCTTTTTAAAGCATTTTAAAACAATTCATTTCAAAAGATGTAATGTTCTGCATGTTTTAATGAGATACTACATTTAGTACAAGCTGCAATAGCAAGCAGCTATTAAATAGTAAATTAAATAATGTAAATCTGTCAAAGTCACTTCACTGTGATGTTCTAGAGGACATGAGAATCAGACTTAGACTGGCTAAAGAGAAGGGTTCCTTGGGCAAGAGCTCTCCAAGATGCAGAGAGTCACAGCAAATAGTCTTTTGTGTAAGAAATCAGTTCTAGCATTCAAGAGATCAGGAAGTGTTTGAGTTGATATGGAATTTCAGTACCTGGCCCATCACTACCAGGTATTATTAGCTGCTGCAGAGCATTGAAATGTCAGGCCCACTTAGCAACTGTATGTGATCTATATTTAGTCCAGAAGGGAAAGTTCCCTGCTGGTAAAAGTTGCTGATTTACTCTCAGTAAAGTGAATGAAATCAACACAGTTGTTTTGCTGATTTGTATGTTTCGTGGAGTACAGGCTTGGCTGTAATTTGCTGTAATTTGGCTGTAATTGGCTTGTTTTGGTTGCAATTGGCTTGTTTTGGCTGTAATTTGGCTGTAACTTTTTGCAAGTAAGTGTTTAAATTGCACAAGTTAGTTATGAGACTAAAAATTGAAATCTTGTATGCAAAAGAAAATCTCACACCTTTACATCCTTGCTGTGAATGTGTAAGAGACTTAAAGATCAAACTTGTTTTAAACGCTGTTGTGATCACCAAAGAACTTTGCACAAGGACTGTGGGAAACTATATAAAGAAGCAACTGGTTTTCTTGTGCTGCTTCAAGGTAAGAGATTCCCTGCACAGGTAGCTGGAGGAATGAGGGAGGCATAGAATGTCCAAGGGAAAACTGAGGTGGCAGATAATGCTGAATCATGTGAATTCTGATAACTGATGGGGTACATATCCAGTCTATTCATAGGTATGCATTTTTGTAATCCCAGATATCATGCAAACACGTGGTATTTCTGCAGACAAAGTACTTCCGAAGAGTTTTTCAGAACACTGGTGGTGTTTAGAAATCCAAGGGCTGTATATTTATTATTGGAAGGATATGAATTATCATTTCTTGATTGCTGTCTATGTACCAAAGTAAATCTAACCTTTTTTGTTGTTGTTGTGTTTAACAGTCTGCTCTGTAGTACATTTTCATCTCCATCCTTTTTTACCACAGTCAACTGAAGTGGGAAGTATGTTGAGATACATCACAGATCCCTTCCTCCTCGCACTGTCGGATTTCCTTCCTGCAGAAGCTGTGATGAAGACTGTGAATACTGGCTATTAGAACTCATTCTAGCATGAGCTATTCACATCTGGTCTCAGAGATGGCAATTACAAAGTGTGCTCAGATATCATAGTTTAGATGAAGCCTTTGCTTATGAAATTAAAGGATGCCATGCACCTAGCAATTGTATACAGGCAGCTGTGTTGCACTAAAAATAGTAATAGGTACATCCATTTTCCTTGGAACCATTGCCCCTGAAAATTAGTGTAATTAATCAGGAATTATTTAATACATTGTATTTGACCTGATAGATTGGCTTAGTAAGAGACAGATTGCCAGCATGCCAGTTAGAGGCTGTAGTCAGAACAGGACTGCTCGCTTTGTGTAGACTTCTCTGAAAGCATCGGCCAAGATCTTAGTAAGGGTAGATTTATGCAGTCTCTTAGGATTTTCACATGGTTGGTACTCCATGCACAAAAGGACATGCACAGATACCAGCCATGTGAAAATCATAAGTGATTAGTTGGGCTCTGCTTTATACCACATCCACTTCATTTTAGAGCCAGTACTGAGGCTAGGATAAGGAGGCCTTTATTCCCTTAGTTCCTCAGAAAAAATTCTACCTGCTTATGTTGTCTGTAGGCAGAATTCTGCTGGAAACTCCCTGGGGTAAAGTGCCTCTCTGAACCCCTCTGCAGTTCCTATGCAGTAATTAGAGCCCTGTGTCTGGAAGGTATATTCAGTGATACACTATTACACCTTGCAGATTTCTGAGCTCCTGCACAAATGCTTCTCTGTTTCTGTCTCTATTCATACCCTAAAAATACCTATCTCTCTATATTGGAAGTGGTAGATACCAATCTTTCTTGGCTCAGCTGTTTCATCTTTCCAGAGGAAAAGCAATCACCCAATTGTACACACTCATAAATTAACTTGGCAGCCCATGTACTGGAATTGTCATGTCCCCCTGAGCCATTTACATTTTTCATGAGTTCTGAGTCCCTGCAAAGAGGGGCCAGACAGGAACATTACAAGCCCCTACAGAAATTGTTTCTTCTTTATTTTTCTGGCTTACTGGCCATGCATTCAGGTGACCGTTACGAGCTTCTGTTTCTCACTGGAGTCATTATGCTAAAGGGGCCTCTTGTGTTCTCCCATATAAACACATTCTTAGTGACACAGTTGGGACCACTGAATCATACGTCATGTTTAAAAAAGCTGGATATAGAGGCTTGAAGGCTGCTGAAGTTTAAACCTAAAATAGGAGGGATATTTCTCAAACCTTCTTTCCTAGAATATCCTTGCTCCTTGGCATCTAAAGTGAGAAAAGAAAAATATTTGGGTAAATAATTAGGACCACTCATTATTCTCACAAATATAAATCTTCAGGGTCTACTGGAACAGTGCAAGGAAATGCAGGGCATCTTATCCAATTTGTATTGCCTGATTATACTCTGTTCCACATGCCATTATCACACACCATCATCATACCCCGGAAATAGAAGATAGTTTCAGAAATATCAAAGTCACTGTATGTGTTTTCAGTTCTTGATCTCATTGATATGAACTATCAGTTCTCATTTTCCTCTGCTTTGGCTTATTTAACTGGATATTCTCCCTTTTAGAAGCTTTTAAGTAGGGCCTTATTTGGACCACTTATTTCTGAAAAGCTGGATAGATGGAGAGTCCAGTATGTCATTTTACTCTGATTCCAGTGGACATTGAGGTGGACTGAGTTATATTTTGCTATATTCAGATACTGTGATTCTCTTACTGGTCATGCTGTTACAGCTATCTTACTAGAGAACCTCTGAGAAGATCCCCTTAGCATTTTTGTGAATGGACTATTTAGCCTGTATTTAACCTGCTGTAGACAGTCCCCTTTGCAGTCTTCCTGCTGCAGTTTCCTAGTTATAGAAGTCAGTGCAACCATTTCACTGCTGGTGCTTAACTCACTGTGGTGCCAAGGGCAATAAGCACCAGTGCAGCTTTTCTCAAGGCTGAAACAGGAAGAGTCCTGAGGGGCTTGGAAACTCCTTGGTATTAACGCCAGGAAAGTTCTCCTTTTAGAATGCACTCACATCATAGTTTTATTACGTGTAGGTGAACCAACACTGTGTCCTGCAAGACACCAGACATCAGCATGGTTTGGATTCAGAGAGGTGGCTCACAGGCTGGTGTCATGGCTTGTTCATACATGTATGCTGTGTGCAGTAACACCTATTTTTTCCCTTATATAATACAGGAACAACAATTACTCACTCCTTCACACTGCAGAATGATCACATCTGGGGTTTTCCCAGCATCATATATACACTTTGAAATACGTGGGGATTTTCTCTCTTAATATCTAAAAATGTTGTTCAAAAAACACAACCCTCTGCAGTTTATACCATAGAGCATTTCTGACTTTTTGTATGAATTTTGGGGTTTTTACATGGTCACTGAGAGAGAGAACCATTGCTTGGTGTGAAGCTGCTGAATTAACAGACATGTTTAACAAAAGGGAAAGGGAAGTACAGCTGAAGAAAGTTGTGATTGTCTGACATATTTAGAAAAATTCTTGATATATAATCCTTTCAGTTGGCCAAAGTGTGAATTGTGATGTTAAAAATGATGCAATATCAGTTGGTTTTTCCTTGAAAGAGTGCCCTGCAACAAATTTCTGCTACTTTCCTCTCTTTGTCTTTGTCCCTGTGTTGACCTCTTAAAACAATTAACAGGAATGGCACAATGCAATGGCTGCTTTCAGTTCTACTTTGAAAATTTCCTCTCCAAATTAAATCTGGGGAATGGTAAAATAACTTGAAAGAATTTTGCCACCATATATTAGAAGATAAGACATTTGTATTCAGGATAAAGCTTGGGGCTTCATAAGTTGGAATTCTGTAGTCTATACAAGTTGACATTTATAGCCAAGCTTTTTTTGAATATCAGTGTTGCCTCAAGCCCTGACCAGGCTTTTTGGGAAAAGCCGTGAAACTCCTCCTGTTCCTGCATAGTAGCAAATTTTGAAAATCAAACATCTGGAAGAGTGAAGTAGAAACAGACAGACAGACAGACAGACAGACAGACAGACAGACAGAGCCTGCAATTAGAGCAGTTGCTAAGAAAATAACACACCATCTTTCCTTGCTTCCTTGGAGGTACATAAGCTGCTTCACAGCTGTCACAATTTGAGCTGTAGAATTGACATCTTGGTTTGAAAGCTATTATAGTGCCATTATGACTTCATTAACCCCAAACTCGACTTATGTTGCTTGCTTGTATTGCCTGCTTTATATCAATGGTAGCTCGAAATCATAATGATCAAAAATTACTTTTCTCTTTCAGACACTGTGCCCTTAATTTGCCTTAGAGCTTGCTTTTAGATTGCAGTTCCTCCATCAGTAGCTAACTCTGACAATGACACTGGCTCTGCTGACAGAAGCCACTGTTTAAGTGTCCCAATGAATTGAAACTAAGGGACCACATCTGCTATGGATCTTCAGAGCTACATCCCCAATACTGCAGGAAGTTGAGCCAGTTAGTAGACAATTGAAAATGCTCCCTAAGAAGCATTCTTAGTTCTGTGGCTTCAGCTAAAGCAAGTGATGGATGTGATGCCATAAACTCATGGGAATAGCCATTTTTAATACAGCATTGACAGTGTACTGACACTCATACTGGCACAGAGAAGAGCCAAAAATTCTTCCAGGTTAGGAAATTAGGTTCAAAATATAATGAAACGTGATTTCATTCATTAATGATTTGCTACAGGGAAAATTCAGTAAAATGCTACAATGCAGTTTGCAAAATACAACTGTTGTGGTTTGAAAACAAACCAAGTGAGAGGCTCTAAGTCAGAAATAAAATTTAATGGGAAGAAAAGGAAAAAAAATAAAATAAAATAAATACAAAAAGAAAAACCACTGACAGAGTCAGAATACAACCTGATCAGGGTGATGGTAGCAGTCCAGATGAGGTGGTCTTCCTGAAGCAGTGATCTCATAGAAAGGTCTGGAAGCTCCAGTCCTCTGGGAATCCAGTGGGTGAGGGCTGCTTCTACTGTCCCAAATCTCAGCTTATATCCAGGTGAGAATGCTTGGCTCCTCCCCCTGGGTGGAGCATCTCACAATGGGATGATGAGTCATGGAAGAGAGCCTTAATGGCCCATTAAAGAGAGAGATAACTCCTGGAGCTCCTGAGTCATGCAGAAGGCATTGATGGGCCATTAACTGAAGATGGTGATAGAATACATTCTAAACTACAACCCAGGACAACAACAAAGAGCATCACATTTTGAATGTGTTTGTTTTTATTTGTAGTATTTAAAATATACGATTATCTGTTTATTTGCTAATATGATCATGATGGGTAAGTGTATTTAGTGCAATCCCCTCTCTATACAGTACTGCTACTGGGAGTCGAAGCCACATACCATAAGGAAGGTTGCAAGCAGGATCTGTAATATTTTTGTTTGCAACTTAAGTGTTGCCTGAGGTGAATCTGTGGTATTAAAGCAATGATAATTGGCTCCTCCTGGATTTCTCCACTAAAAGAAATTGAAATTCAATTGACTTTCAGTGGAAATAGCTGTGGAGCAGCAATTGTCTTTGCTGTGACATTGTGTATTTCTGTGTCAGGCAATTTTCAGAAGCCAAGAGAAAGTGTTGTTGTAAATTAGAATATGATCTAAGAATGCACTTCATGAAGGCAGGATAGTACATGTGATGAATTTCTTATGCTCAGTAGTAGACTTAATGCTGAATGGTGTTTTGCAGGTTGCATGTCTATAGCATAAAGGACACAGTGGTGTGCAGCTCTGCCAGGTGCAGTGGTACTTGGATGAAATCTTCCTTTTTTTGCAGCATAATAACTGTATCTTTACCAGTAAATCAGAGGCTGAGGCATTTATTGTGTGAAAAGATGGATATTTAAAAGGTATCTGGAGATTCTAGGGGTACATTTTGGGGGCTGATTTTAAATGATATAGAGAGCTCATTAGCTCAACACATATCATACCATAATCTCCTTAGTCAAGCCATTTCTGCTGTTAGATAGGCTCGCTGTTAGAAAGGTTTTCTCTGTCTCTAGTCTAAATACTTGCAATATAAGCCTCATTCATTCCCTGAAGATGCGAGAAGTTAGTCTTTTATTTCTGGCTGAACATTCTTCAAATATATATTTTTTGCTATTTAAAGTTCTTTTTTGTCCCTTCAGTCTGCTCTTCTGTAAAGATCCCAGTGGGTTAAATATTATTTCTCCATTTCATAGATTTATTTGTTTCTCCAACAGCCCAGTAGTTTTATTGATTCAGAATACCTGAAACTGTCAGAGCCCAGATATGATACTATACTATAGAGCAGAATGGGAATATTCAGGTATTCACTTGGCTTTCTGATAATATTCCTCTTTATATTTCCCTCTATGTTGAAAGTGTTTTCCTTAGAAGTTACATCATGAGGCTGTTTTCACCTGGATCTTTTTCTACAGACCTACCTGCCTGTGCCCTCACATCACACCCTCCCTCCAGACATATTAGTCCTCACTACAATAGTACATATTTTGCACATTTCCTTGTTGAATTAAATATTTTTATTAAAAGTGTGTCTCCAGTTTCTAAACTCAGCTTTGTCTTCCAGAATGTGTGGACTCATGCTACCCTCACAAATTTCATGTCTAGTTTTTCATGATCAATGTTTATGCTGATGAAGCAACAGTTTCTGGCACAGACTGTGTGGTAGAAGTACTCTTATTTACTGAGCCCTTACTGATATCACTTATAACAACTGTATATGGTTTCCAACAGGACTAGCTTTATCCTAGTTTTGAACAGGACATATTTCCCTAGCTTGCTTGGAAGCATATGAAAAATGCCAAGAGCTAAGATATATGACATATTCACACACTTCTCTATTTACAAGATATGTTACTATGTCATAGGAAGAAATTAATAGGTTTGATGCTGAATATTATTTATTAATTAATTTCTTACTAATTCATTATTATTTAATTATTTTATAGATGCCTAATTTCTTTTGTCATTTTCTGTCAGTGAAATTTAAGTAGATCATCTGTGGTTTCCTGACCACTCTTCCTGTACTTTTAAGGACAGAAAAAACAATCGTGATACTCAAGTCTGCTGGACCGTCTCTTGTTTCCAAAACAAAGGAAAGGGAACTGCCTTTAATTCCTGCACCAGCAGTCAATTCTTTGTAGTTTATCTTTTCTTCTGTACTCAAAGGCTGATAATTTATGTCTCCTTCCTGTCACAGTCTGCAGATATTTTATGGAGGATGAAAGTTAAAAAAGATACCAAACTTCTGTCCTTAATGTCATGTTGGTAAATCTCATTCTTCAGCAAGAAGCAAACTCTGTGGTCTACTTAGTATTAGTGGACTTGAGAAATGGAGGGTTTGGGCATTTTTGGTGCTGTTTAAATTCCTCTGGGAGCTCTGTGCCCTGCATGCTGCCCTTGCTAACAGTAAAGTGTAGCTTCATTTTTCTGAACTGCTGGGAAAATGGTCTTTTAGTATGGCAGCACATATACATCACCCTAGGAATGTCTGCCTGCTGTTAAATAATGAATGGTTTATTTAAACTACTATAATATACGCACATCATAAGATGCAATGCTGTTAATTTTGTTACCCTCATGGTGATAAGTGACATTCTTTGGTCTGCCAGAGGACTTTGTGCCTCTCTTTCTAGAGCCAGAAAGTCAGGTGTCTATAATGCTCCAAGAAATTTTGACTGACAATTTTCTTGAGCTGACAATTTTTCTAGTGTCACCTTTCTTATTCAATGAAGCCATTGAACTACTGGGATCAGACTGAAGTGAATTTAATGGAGGACACTTAATTCTGTAGTGTGCTTTAATCTCAGTTATCTGGCACAGCTTCCCTTACAAGATGTTCATCATAGCAGCATAGGAATATTCAGATATTCCTATGACACTTAGCCACCTTCAAACAGTACATAGGTAGGAACAACATAAGTGGAGGCATCAGTGTCTTTAATGAAGGAGCTAGTTTTACTAGTTATTCAAATTCCGGTCTATTATTTCTGTGTATAGAAGAAAGGGAAATTCCATTCCTGCTGAAATTGTAATGAACAGGACATTAGCTAAAAGGTAGTCTTCATGTGTTCAACTCTTCCCAAGCTGGAGAACAATTCTCTCAAACCTGAAGAGAAATGGAATATCACAGAAATTATAGTTTGACTCCACCTGGGAAAAAAAGCATTTCCAAGTGAAGCTTTTAGGAACTTTTTTCAACTATTTTTTTCATATTTTTCCTATGTTTCACATAAGAATTCTATGAGTGAGCTGCTTCTACCCTTGGGAAAATGCAGTTTCAAAACCTTTCCTAGGCACAGCTTCATTACAAGAAAAACATTTTCTTCTCTAAGACAGGGTTCTTCAGGCAATAACTAATTTTTATAATGCTTTTTACCATCACATCTCTTGAACTCTGGCATTATTTACATTTTTGGATACCAACTTAGAAGCTCTTGATTTTGCTAATTTATTTTGGCAAACTTAGGGGGAAATGTAGCAGAATAGCATTCAGGCCTTGCAGCTTCTTCAGTGGATTTCCTGTTCTCCTTATTCCTCCTGGAGGATTTTAAATCAATGAGAAGGATATATTTCCTACCAATAGGAAGGCTGAGAATGAACTTTGGTAGAAGAAAATTGTAGAAATCTTTTTCCCCCACCCTTAAACTGATGAAACACAACATGGACTTGCATTTCTGTACAACTCAGGGTTGACCTTCAATCAACTTGTTCTTTGGAATGAGCTTGAAGCGTTTGTTCTATAATTTATATTGAGCTTGTGCCTCTGCCTACTGCTGACAAATGCCTTGTTAAAATATTGTTTTTGAAGTACAGTTTGCATTTATGTGAACCAGGGATTAAGCAGTATGTGTAGATTAGGAATAATTTATATCTAATTAATAATAGATGGGGTATTTTTCCTACTGCCTAAAATTTTGTTTTGCATGAGAACAGCAGCAAACTCCATAGTGATGACAAAGGAGAGTTTCTTTAGTGCAAATACTATGAAAGCATTTAAATTGGAAGAAGCTAATTTTGTTTTAGCCACCCATCTACTGACCAGTAAATTAGTTCTGACTGTGAGTGCATCCTTGTTTTTAGAACTGAACATAGCTGGGTGTTATTAAAGTTAATATAAATGGATAAGCTCTGCAAAGGAGCTTACTTTAGCGAAAGTACATTGGTAATGTAATGTAATGCTAGAAATGTTATTTAAACATGTTAATAGTGATGTGATGTATTTTAATTACAATCTTATATTTTCAAAAAAATCAGTTTCATCCATAACTTTAACATTGCATGCAAAAAGGCAGAAATATACAGTAAAAGGATATTAGTTCATTTTGGTGTCTAAGCATTTAATTATGCTTTTCTTCACTGTTTGACTGATTTGTAGCTGTAGGCAGAAGTAGTCCTTTCTGTTGTAGGTGGTTAATTTAGGTTGGTGATCTTTATTGGGTGGGCTGACAGAGTGCTTTGCTGTAAATAATTTCAATCATTTTGATGGTAACTTTGCAATCAGGGAGAAGCCAAGAACAAATAATTTGATCACATAGATCTTCTTTGAAGTAAATTTTCTTTCTCCCCTTCATTAAGGAAGAAATGGATTATTAAATGAGTTAATGAAGAAAACGTCCCTACAGACAGAGTCTGCTTTTCTGAAAAGACCCACTATTTAAAGGAATTAAACCGAGGTCACTTCTGCCCACCATTAGCATCTGTTTAGAGAACCTCTTTGTCTTCATAAACCCATCTTCCCTCATAAAAGTACTTTTCAGTATCCAGGCAATAAGAATTGCTTATGAGTATCAGAGGCAAAATCCAGTGCCTACTAATCTCAAGGAAGTAATCCGCTTGGCTTGAGCAATCAAGGAACTGTCACCACACAGGATTTTATCATGGCTGCACAATGCAAAGGCAATGAGAACTGTGCACATAAAGCCAAAGCAGTTCCTGCTAGAACAAATCAAGTGTCTATTGTACTACAGAGCATCCATGTACGGTGCTGCTGAAGGAGGGAGTGCCATGAAAAAGGAAAAGATGTTGCTCTTCTGTTTCTGTATCTACAATTCTGAACTGAACCAGGAAGATGAGGGTCCTGAAATGAAAACAATGTCTATACTTTGACAGGTCTGTTGAAGCAGATCCAGCTGTAGGCTTCTACCAGCCAAACTGTATGGTAGATATGTTTTTCGGAGTCCTGTGTGCATTTGAAAAAAAATTACCCTAAAGCAAAAACATTTTTGTCAAGCAACAAATTCTTGCACATTTTGAGCCTTAGTTCACCACATAAATTATCCTTTTTTTTTTTCTCACCTGCATTCCTGTCAGATTTACAAGATTTAGAAAGAAATACATTTTCTGACATAAGAAATCGTGAGTACTTTGCTGTGTTTCAGTGTTTCAATGGCTGTTTCCTGGGCGACTGGTTTAGTTCTCTGTAGCACTCTGAAGGGCTGTATATGGTTGAGAACATAAGGTGGTTTTCTGTCACCATGAAAAAGAGCTGCCTGTTGCATTATGGAGGTTCTTAAGTGCATTATCTGATCAAAGACTTACCCATGGAATACTGGAGTTTTAACATTATCGACCTTCAAGTGATCTTGTTTGCCATGAAAGATTTTCTATCATATAACAGCAGCAAGAGTTGGACTAAGGAGCAAAGAAGTCTTTGCAGGACAAATAGAAATTCAGGAATATACATGACACCCTTACCTAGAAGTGAATTTGTCACTAACTGAAATATCTGGCCCAAACAAACATACAGTTTCTGTCAGAGAAACTGTTTTGTTTTACTAAATTTAAGGAGGCTTTTTTCCCTTACAGCTGTGGTCTCTAAGTGTGGGTGATGTAGAAATGAGATTTAATGAAGATTGATTAAAAAGAGCCATAGGTGTTGTACAAGGTTAAAATCCCTCTCTAGTAGGCACTCATGTCAAATGATAGCAAAGGAATGTTTGATTTGTTTGGAAATTCTCATCTTGTGTCTCAAAAACTAGAAAATTGTAAAAAGCTTGGGTGTTCCTTATTTTCTAGAAAATTCTGCCTACATATTTTCTGTTTTAAAATGCAAAATCTATATTATAATCTATATTAAATGAACTTCACTTATTAATGCTTTAAACTAGAACAAAAGAAATATACTTTTTTATTTAAATAACAGCCATGTATCTGTAAAGTGTGTCAATCAAGCTTTATACACCTCTGATTTAACACTGCTGAAGTTCAGTCCTAGACTTATTTTATAAATGCATATAAATAACTATCTTACTTCATCCTCAGAGCTCCTTTAGGAAGGCATCTTTTGTAGTTTTGGGAGGGTCTCATTTCAATGGTAAAT
This sequence comes from Sylvia atricapilla, assembly GCF_009819655.1. NCBI lineage: Eukaryota > Metazoa > Chordata > Aves > Passeriformes > Sylviidae > Sylvia > Sylvia atricapilla. The sequence goes on along the minus strand of NC_089174.1, from coordinate 48,687,306 downwards.
TTGTTTCTGTAAAGGCTGGTAATGAATAACTGAAAGCACTATTATTATAATCGCTGTTATTATTATTATTATTATTAATAATAATAATAATAATAATAATAATAATAATAATACAGTAATCTCTTCCCTCAGGATAGGCACCAATATGGTTCCTATAAATTATTTTCCATTTTTTTTTTGTGTGGAAAAACTTGTCATGTGGGCATGACAAATAACTCACTAACTGCTAATCTCAGCAGTTCAGCTTCTTCAGGGATGCCCTTCCAAAAGCTGCCAGCAATTGCTGTTACATGGACCCTTTTTGTCCTAGCCTGGGAAAATCCCTCAAGGTACAGTTCTCAATGTGTCTACCTCCATGAAGTTCCAGGGAGGCCAGGCAGTGTTATTCGTGCTCTTCAGCTGAAGGTGACAAGAAACACAAGAGAGCAAAGACGGCATAGTGGGATTTGTCATCTTCAGGTGGAGTGTGCCTCCTAAAATATGAAGTCCCTGGTTTGTTCCTTCTTTTCCTTTGTCCTCTGCATGCCATAAGTCCAGGGGCTGGATGGTGGCTATCACTTTTCACTCTAGTATATCAGCAATTACTTTCTTTATAGTATTCAGAATGATTTCCTGGGAATGTAGGTTTTTTTATGCATCTGATCATGAACAGAATTGTTATAATGACACACCACAAATATCGTAGAATAATAGCTAGTTAGCAGGGGAATTGAGATGGACATTTCCATATGTTGATTTGGCCCTCATTCCAGTGGAACAAGTACTTACTTTTTTTTTTTTGCCTCTATTTTTTTTTCCTCCCCATATGTCTCTTGATTGAGATGTCAGGATAGGATGATCTTTTCCAGTGTATGCCTGGCTCTGTTGCTTTGTAGCTGAATGTGAGCCCTTACTCCTCACAGCTCTTTAGTCCTTCTCCAAACAAGAGCAAAAACTCAAAAGCAAAGGGCAGGATTAGCAAAGTACAATAGAAATCTTCCCCCAAGAAAGTTTTCATAAGCCATGCAGCATAGAGGACCATTTTTGTTATCTGCTTTACTGCACTACACATGCAATGTACTGAAGTACCAGCGCATAAGAAAAGGGAACTGTTGGCTCTATAACAATATAACAAACACCAGATGGCTGCATTCCTGAAATTCCTAATAAAAAGATGATAGATTAGTTTCTTTGTCTTTAGACATTTAGACCCACAGGAAAGACAGATTGTCTACAAACAAATATCTGAGTTCCAGTATGGATTTCTAGTATGTCCCAACTACCACTTCTGTGCTACTGATACTTATGTTGCATGATATTACAATAATGTGATGTTGGGGAAATATTGAGACTTTAACACTGATTGCTCAGAACACTTTCTCAATTTAGGTGGAGTAATTCATTCTGTGAGACATATGAAAATCTAAAATATTTGTTCTTTTTGTGTGTGTGGTTTTTTTTTTTTCACCATGAGCTTTCTGACTATGTATTCAATACCAGTGCAAAATTAAGTGCAGACAGCTCAAGGAGATAATCCAATGACCAAAGAATAAGGAAATTTTTAGCTTCTATTGTAAAATTATAGAGAAGAAATGGACATTTGAAATACTCAGTGTACTCATGAAATTGTATAAGATCAACCAAATGCTGCATAAAAATTATGAAAACAGATGGCTCTTATTTGTAAGGCTTTCCCAGATGAAAAGTCAATTGTGCAATCAACATGTGTGTGATGTACATAACATAAGGCTGAGAATGACCAGTTGTACCTTGCACTTTGATCACTTTACTTAATAAAACTGCATTTAAAATTTATGCTCAGAATCACAAGGGTTTCCACATACATACAAACAAACAACAAACAAGTATTTTAAAGAAGTTGAGATAGAGAAATAAATGAGAAAATGTGTGCGGGTTTTTTATATTCTCTTATATCAATGCAAATATTGCCCAATCTACAGTATTCAGCATGGACTAGTATATAGGCCTAAGTACAGAGAAATTAGTTTTAGTTGATGATTTTGACAGCAAATGATCAACTTACAGAAGAAAGGAGTGTCTCTATAAAAGCAAAAAGTGCAACCTTTCATTTACACAATAGCATGAATCATTTGGAGGTTTTTCCTTCTCCAAGAGTTTCTGAATAGCTGAATTTATTCTTGTCTTGCACTGTGTAAATTCTTCACCCTTGCAATACACAAAACTTCTTTGACTAACATGATTCAATTAGTCTTTTTTCATTTTTCAGTCTTTACCTGTGTTAAATATGACAAACTGTCAAAAGGAGCATTTTTAGAAGAATGTAGAATTGCAAAATATATGCCAAGCTTCTTCAGATCCGAGTTTAAAACTTTGGCTTTACACCAATTAGTTTATCTCATTGTATTCATGTACATATGGAGTTACTTTTAATTGTGTTTATACCCTTTTGAGGAAATCTGCAACTGTATCAGCTTAAATTATACCAAATTTACCACAGAAAAGCAATTACATTTGGTTATTAGAGATTCAATTGTAACATATCTGTATGAAGTTACATCAGTGTGGATAGGCTTGTTGAACCAGGCACTTTCTGTCTTTCTGTTAGCAACCTTGATTTTCAGTTAATGGAAGCAGCAAACTGAGGGGTTCTTGTATCTAACTGGAAGTTTTAAAAGCCCCTAGAGGTACCATTGCTGGTGTAGTGTTGGTTAATGTAGAACATGTTAATTTTAATTCGTTTCAGAGGTAGCAGCAAGATATGCCATGTTTTCCCAGCTGTTCAGCTATTCATCCATATCTAAGTGGCAATAATGAATTGAAAAGGTGATAGCATCAATATCTGCCACAAAATCTATGGAACAATTTTCCTCTTACTCCCAAATCATCAGTGCAATATTGCATCCTAAAACGTTAAAGAACAATGTTATTCTGCAGCAGAAAATTGAAAATCTTTGTGTTCTTCTATAAGCCTCAAATAGACTTTTCTTCCCTAGCCACAATAATGTTTTAGTCAATGTAGGATGCAATATGGAGGGAAAGCCATCAGAAGGTCTCAGTTCTGTGCTACACAAATGCTTTCCAAGTCTCTTTAAATTTTCAGTGGTTTATATATGGAAAGGAGGCAACTTAGAAGAAATGGATAAGAAGCAGTCATTTTTACTCTAATGATAATGTATTTACTGACATAAATACTAAACTATTTAGAAGGCTGGCATGCCCTCCATTAATAAAATGTAAGGTAATTATGACCTTTAAAATTTTTAGCACTCTGCTGTAGATGAATTTAGACAAAGTAGCTTATTTCTGATCTTACTAGGAAAAAAAAAATTAAGAGGCTAAATTTATCCTATGAACTTTAAATTAAACAAGTACTGTCCATGACTTTTTGTGATGTCAATTGCCCTGCTGGGCAAGTTTTCTGTGAAATCTTTAAATAAAGTCAAGTTCGGATTTATTTGTTAAACAGCAAGCCTTCGTCTTGAATGTGTTTTCATAGAAACAAGAAATGAATTCTCAGGGCAGTTCACCTTTCCATTTGCACTACAGATCTTCTTGAAGTGTAAGTCTATATGGACTACATGGTGATGAAAGTTCAATCCAGCTACAGAAGAGTGTCTGTGGGAGAAGTGCTGCTCTGAGTGCCACTTTTCATCCTGCCTTTGAGGAGCTTGTAAGATCAGCTAGTAAAGAAGGCATTTAGGCCTATGTTTTTTGAAACTCCAGTGCTAGTCCTATTACACAGTGATATTTTCCCTCACGGTATGAATATTTTGGGAGTTTTAGATGGAAAAGAAAGCATTATCCTTTGAGATGGTCGATGTTTGGATGGTCTCCACAGCATTTGAAAAAAGCATATTTTGAAGGAGCTGTATTTTACACCTGTTGCATGTGAATTATTTTGAGGGATAATGAAGATATGTTGAGGACATAGCTACAGCATTTGCTGGCCTGATGGTATTGTAATCACTGCTAATACTTCAGCAGTGGTGCAGAACTTCTTTTCCAGCTTAAAATCATAAATATCTGATACAGACTTTTCTATTTTCACAGCTGACTGTTTCTAAATCTTCTCTTAGCAATTCATAGGGCAAAAGCTATATCTTAAATTGTTGTATTGTCAAAGGCTGATGGCAAGAAGGCAAGTGAGAAGGTACCCAAAGAACTGAGAGCATGCCGAAGATGCTGCAAACCATTTTGCCAAATCAATCACAAAATCACTATGTTTCTTACTGCTATGTAGAGATGTTGAAAAGTTTCAGTGTTAGAAATCTGTGTGCTCTAAAGTTTGACTGTTTGATGTGCAATTGATGTGCATTTACTGTGTTTTTTTCATTTTCTCCTTAACTGCCACTATTAGACCTACTCAAGCAGACTGAGGTTCCAAAAGTATATAATTCTTTTCTGTAAGTTAATATCAGCATAAACTAATTTTCTCTTAATCTGAAATGCATTTTGATTGACATGACAGAGCACTGAAATTTCTAAAACTATTGTTAATATGTTTAGATTTTTTTAAATTAAATAATCTGGAGTTCTTTGTTTGCCTTAATCAGATAAGACTTAGAAGTAGTTTCTCTATGTTTCAGACAAATATCAATACTGGGCCTATTTTCAATGGTGTCTCTAGACTGACATTTTCAATGGAGTGGTCAGAATTTCGTGACAGGATCACAGAATTGCTCACACATCCCTTGATGTCTTGCAAAGGCAATAGGTAGCAATATTCATCCAAACCATATCAAGGTGCCACAGAAGGGGCACTGTTTGTATGAAACAGCAGGATCACAGTCACAATACCTCCTTCCCAAACCACGTGGCTGTTAAGAAGGGGAGTTAAGAAGTGTGACTGTAGTCCTGAGCCTGATTGCTTCTATATAAACTTGTTCAAAAAGAAGCTTTCACATGTGCAAACTGGACAGGTGGGTTTAGCATGTACTTGTTTCCTGTGAAGAACAGTCACTGGTACTGAGCAGAGTGTGGAAGATAGTTACAGGGTAAGGAAAAAGGAGAGCAATTGCATCTAGATACCAAAAATGTAGTTCTGGAGGTGAAGAGGAGACAACTGGATGAGGGGATTTATAACTGCTTTGTGTGCATATGTGGCTCCAGCAGAAACATCCATTCTAGTTAATGAATGTGGTGTCAGTCTGGAATCCAGACTAGTAGAAATCTGATTTCTGCACTAATTTTAGAAGGGCACGAAAGTAATCTTCCAGAAAAAGTAGGGGGTATTTGTGAACAGAAAAAAAAGAAATCACATAATTATTTTGCAAACCTTAGACAAAATTAGTTATTGCTCACTAACATGAGAATTGATGATAACTCTATTTAGTACTTGTTTAAATACAAGTGATAAATAATTTCACTCGCCAATGAAACCATTCATTGATTCTGAGCATTTCTCCACTATAATAGAGGGCAAATGCAGCCCTTGAAACCTACATTTGGGAATCCTGAGAGTAGTTTTCAAAGTCTGTTCACTAATGCTTCTGATAATCTAAAAATATTAAATACATTCTATGGTGTTTTCCTAACTGAGGTTGCATAAAATTAATATCGTAGAGTACTTAGAGGTAACTTACTCTGTGTATAAAATACTGAATTATATAAGAATATAACACTAATAACACTCTCTGAGAGAACTGGTAAGAATAGCAATTAACGGATGTTTTTTGAATTTTTGACATCCTTGTATGAAAGCTGCTATACACAGCAAGTGGCAAACATGATGATTATCATCGGTGATATCCCCCTGACTCAAATTAGATGATTGAAGGTCAAGCCCTTGAATGGTTCTGCACAGGACAAACTGTTCCTCACTAAATCTCTTAAAATTTCCATTCTATTAGTATGTTGAATTAGGGGAACAGCTACATACTGCATTTTCTTACTCACTTAGATGTTCTTCTCTAACATAATTGATGCAAAACTTACTTTGGGATATTTTTTTGCTTTAATTTACCTCAAAATTGCTTGCTTTGAGGAACTTTTAAGGTTTTTATCTGGGAACAAAAATAGTGATGGATGATCCTCACTTATTGTAGTCTGTGCCAGCACTCAGAAGTATAACTAATATTTGCACCATTGCTGTAGTTTTAGTTTGGAGACAGGCCTACTGGCTGCATGATGTTTCTCTAAGATTTTTTGCAGTAAGTTTCAAAGACCACAGAAATTGACAAAAAGGCCTAACACATTAATACCCCATTTTTTCTTGAGTCTCAGCAAGGATGTCCTGTCCTCTGTCTGTATCAGGTGATAATAAAGAATTGTGAATCATGTTCACACAAGTGATAAAACCTTTAGAAAATGAGTTGTGTCTTTGGTTATACACCCTTACACAAATCTTATGCATTCAAACTTATGATAAAATTTCTTGACAAAATTAGAGACAAAGCCTTCTTCCCTCCCTAGCAGTGTACTTTCAAGAACAGTTCTACTTGAGGAATTGCTCAGGAAGGAACGAAAATACTTTTGTTTCAGCTTTTGAACAAAGCCAATGTTCATCTGGGAGGTTTAGGTTTGGCAGCAAAGATGATGGGCTTTTTCTGATAGTGACTATTTGAAGAAGGAATGCAACCTCCTAGAGAAATGTGCTTTATATTGTAACACAAGATCAACATATCTATATGCATATGTTTACCTATCTTACACGCATCTGAGAAGAAGGTTATCAACAGTATTTTCTTCAAAGTGAAACTCAAAACTACATCAGTGTAGAAATTACTTTTACAATGGCATAATACAGTGGCCCCCTACTCTTCTGGTTTCATTTGGGATAAAGTTAGTCTTCCTTTTATTAGTAAGTACAGTACTGTGTTTTTGCTTTAGAGTGAGAATAATGTTGGTAACCCACTGATGGTTCAGTTGATGCTGAGCAGTGCTTACACTGAGTCAAAGATGTTTCTGTTTCTCATGCTGCCCTGCCAGAAAGAGAACTTTGGGGCACAAGACGGGAGGAGACACAGCAGGATAGCTGAACCCAACTGGCCACAGGGATATTCTATGGCATCATCATGATGAGCATTTAAATTAGGGGAAAAGCTGCAGGAAGGATGCCTGGGCATCTAGTGGTTGATGATTAGCATATTACCATCATCACCATCATCATCATTATTATTATCACCATTATGGTTACTATTATTATTGTTAGCATTAGGATTAGTAGTATTATTTGTACTATTTCTTTTACTATTACTATTACTTTAAGTTCAATTATTAAACTGTTCTAGTCTCAACCCATGGGTTATCTTACTTTTTACCCTTTAAATTCTCTCTCATATCCCACTGAGGGAGAGTGAGTGCTTAGCTGCCAACTGGGCATAAACCACACCACCTACAGAGATCAAGACTTTTGCCCAGGTCTTCAAGGTTGCAATGAGCAGAGAACTGTATTTTTAACATAGTGTCCTGGGTTGTAGTTTAGGATGTATTCTATCACCATCTTCAGTTAATGGCCCATCAATGCTTTGCCCATGACTCATAGATAACTCCCTCCGGAGTCCATCAAGGACCTCCTGTACGACTCATCATCCCATTGTGAGATGCTCCACCCAGGGGGAGGAGCCAAACATTCTCACCTGGATATAAGCTGGGATTTGGGACAGTAGAAGCAGCCCTCACCCACTGGATTCCCAGAGGACTGGAGCTACCAGACCTTTCTACGAGATCACTGCTTCAGGAAGACCACCTCATCTGGACTGCTACCATCACCCTGATCAGGTTATATTCTGACTCTGTCAGTGGGGTTTTTTGTATTACTGCATTTATTTTATTTTATTTTAATTTTTCCTTTTCTTCTCATTTAATTGTATTTCTGACTTGGAGCCTTTCACTCTGTTTCCTTTTAAACCACAACACATAGATAGATAGTTTCAGACCAAAACAATTGTTTTTTTCCTCTGTGTGCATGTCGTACTATTGGTATTGAAAACTATTATATTTTCAGCAAAATTCGGAGTTGGTACTCTAGTTACAGTCTGTGTTCTTCATTCAATGGGAACGAACAGGAAAGCAGAACTATCAAAGGAAACTGATTTATCTGCTTGTGTCATACATCACTGAAAATGCTTATCTATGCAGAGGCAGCGAGGTTTATCTCTGCAGAAAAAGCTGGTAAAACATGATGTTTTCTAGTGTTCTCTTCAATCACACCAAAGTGGAGAAGCCTTGGTGTGTCAGTATGCTATTTCTTCACTGTGCAGTGAATCTTCACTCCAGGTTCACTGCACAGTGAGCTCCACGCTGTTTGCAGAAGTTGTGTGTAGGTTCAGATCAGCCCTTTTTCTATAGAATTCTGTATTTTTCTTTTAGATCTTTTTTTTATATTATTAGTCTGATGCTATCTGTATGCATATTGAAGTAGAATTATCAAGTCTTTTCTTCTTTCCCTTTTCTGCCATCTGTTTCCTTATGTTTGTGAAAATATGTATGTATATAAGCATATGTAAATACAGATTCTTATAATTTTGTCATTCTTTATTGAAGAAAAAGCTTATTTTATGGTCAAATCAATTAGGAATTTCTGCATATGAAATTGTTATCTGACTGACTTCAACATAAAAGATATTATGGTAATGTTCCTTAAATATATAGATTTTCCATATCAAAGCATATTAAGCTTTTAATTAATATTTTTCAGTCAATATGTTCTGGAGTTACTTATTTCCTCATCTCCTAATAAAAAAAGACAATGTATCTAAGTTTTAGGAGGGAGTTGAGATCAGTCATTGTCTTCTTCCTATATTACATCTTTTAACACTATTGACATTAGCAGTTCTGCTGCTTCTGTTAGTGGTCCTTCACTTTCTGCGATAAAAAATAGTGGGTTTCTGGGTGTTTGCTTAGCAGAAGTTCCTGGTTCCTTGTCTGACCACTGCCTCAAGAATCCTTAGTACAGCAGTGATACCTTAGCTAAGGTGTCTTAGTTATCCAAATGTGACACTTAGAAACTGGTTTCAAAATCTGAATGAAGTTTTTCTGGCATGTCCTATGGAGTTCAGAAAAACTGTACAGTTCTCAGTTGGAAACAGTAGGGTTCTCAGTGGAACAGTAAACAGAAGGTCCTCCACTGTGCCCAATCAAAATACTCCAGAGCTCATCTCTACCAAAGGGAATCAGCACTGGATGAATAGGCTATTTTATTCTCCATATCTTTATTCATTGTCTTCTTACATAGACTTGCCACAGTGGATGTGTGAGATATAACATGGATATTGCTGTTCTGTAAATAGAAATGAATTTCAGTCATTTTACTCAAGTCTCTGATGTGGGCCACTTGCATTAAATTCCTGCTTCTTCAGCTGTGTGGCTTTCTCTATTTCTATACTATATAATCACTCTGTATGCAGAACTATGTAGGTTGAAAATGGTGTGTCTACTGTTTTAGCTTTAGCTTTGCAATCATTTTACTTGCCACAGCTTTTTTTTTTTTTTTTTTTTTTTTTTTTTTTTTTTTTTTTTTTTTTTTTTTTTTTTTTTTTTTTTTTTCCCTAGAGACATGAGGACATTTTAGAGGGATCAGCTGACACTGATTTTGTGTATCTAAAGAGATAATTCATCCACATTGTATATTATTACTCCAACAGCATGACAGTGCTTATCTATGATTTGATTTGCAATCTGTCCTTTCTTCTTTTCATCTAAGAAATGATGTTTAAAAAGAGGAAATCTACAGGTTATAGGATTTATACATTTTAATGGGTACTTCTATAGAAAGCAAATAATCAGCCATAGAAATATTTCCCAGAGCAGATTTTTTGTCTCCATTTGTTTCATCTACTTGACTTGTGGTGTCATTGACGTTGTGGAGAAAGAAATGATCTCTTATGACAGAAGAGAGATGAGAGATTACTCTATTTGCTTTCTTCTCTGTGTTAATGCAAACACTTATTTTCCAAAGCATCAGATTCAGCAAGGAGGTGTTATAGTCTTTTAAAATCAAGCAGCAGGGCAACAATGTGTGTGACACCTGATATTACTTCTATGCCACCAATTAGAGTAGCTTGCTATACAGAGAAAACAAAATAGAGAAGGAGCCTATTGCTGCCTCGAATGGACATGGAGACTAACCCCTGGGTTTTCCTACTTCATATCAAGAAATATGTAATTTTTATAATTGAGAAGTGTTTTATGTCTGCTTCATCCACTTGGCCCAGCTTTATCTAGAGAGTCAAACCTGTTCTCCACAGACTGTAGAAGTGGGCTAGATAGAAGTAAATTAAAAACTGAGCACTTTTTCATGTCAAATGTAATATATGACAAAGACAAGTAGCAGAACTCTGTGCTATAGTCCTTTACAGGTTTGTAGACTGGTACAAACGAATTCTTCTGCTCAGTAATGCACTGCATTCAGTACCTGTTGCCCACATAAATTTCTCACATCTCTTAGATAATGCCTTCTTAACTCTTGGGAGTAATTTAAAACTTCTGGTTTCCCATAAAGGTGATATGTATCATGTATATTGGTCAGCATCCAGGATTTAGAAAAATCTGTATAGTTAATTCAAGCATTGTATTTTAGAGACCCTGTTTGACATCATCAGGAGCTGTTAATTTGGAACTCTTTTATCTATTCCTTGTAACCTTTGTATTATATGAAAGCAATACAGAGTAATCCAATCTGCTCATATGGAACCTGTCCCTGTTACCAATTTCTATAATTTATGGATTAGCAAATGTTTATGGATTCACAATGTTCTTTGTGAATGCTTCAGTAAATTTGGAACATTTTACAATACAAAATCATGCAGAGAAGGAAAACATAAATAATTTTCCAATTATATTGACATGATTAGTCATTGGTTAGAAGTATCAAAGATGTTTTAGCTACTTAATTTAATGAACAAAACTCTACTTGAGGAGAAGGAGTTTATATCTTTGTGATGAGTTTGCTTAACTTCCTAAAAAAAAAAAAGGGAAGTAATTTCATGAATTATTGGCATATTTGATTGCATGATATTGGCATTTATATATTGTATTCTACTGCAATTTGATTTCACGCAGCACATACATGGACATGAAAAAAAATTTGATGCTGTGCCCAGGTAAATCACGACTCTTATTAAATATTTTTAGTGTTACACAAAGATCCAAATTCTACTGTTCTGTGTCCTCCAGAAATGCATACATAATTGTGATACAGAAATTTTCAATTTAATAAAATAAAACTGGGAACCATAAATATGTTCCCTTCGTTTTGTCTTACAGTCATACCATGTATCAAATCAGTTTAGGCAATGCATTTTTGTTTAAAGGGAAACTTCTGTGAAGATTCAGACTTGATAGTAATTTTTAATTGATTACTAATTCATTGTCAATGTGAAATTTTTTTACAGAGTTGAGGTCCTCAATAAGAAAAAGGATTACACATTATTTTTTTGGAATTGCTTAGCTAGGACATGCTACTTGATCATGTACTCAATATGGCAGAAATATGTATTTTTTCTTTAAGAATTAGAAGTTCAAGAATTTTTGTCAAGATTATCACAATAATAATTAATCAGTGCAGATAGTGAAGTCAATGTTTTTTCCTTTTTTTTTTTTTTTCCTTTTTTTGTTTTTTCCTTTTTTTTTTTTCTTTGTTTTGTTTTGGTTTTTTTGCCATGGACTTAGAGGTTCAGATCAAGTTACATGGGCCATGAGATCCTGATCATCACAGTAGAAACCATAACTGTGTCACCTTCTAATTGCTGGTTTCAACCTGCAGAGACATCTGAGATGTGGGATTGTGTCCTGCCAGAGTCCTTTTGACCTGGTGGGTGAGCTGAGAGACTGCTGCATGTGCTCTCCCGAGAAAAAAATCCTTATGAAGAGTTTTTCAAAGATATGTTAGTCTTTTCCTGCAGGTATACTTCAGTACTTCAGTATACTTTATTAGGGACACCACTGTAGCAGTAAAAACAACCTTGAATAAAAATCTGTTAAGCTGACTAGAATAAAAATGCATCATATTTTCTGTATTAAAAAACAGTGTGTTTGTACTTAATTCTCACCTTTATGAAGACAGTAGGAAATTTTCAATCTAATTTGAAACTATAAAAATAATTTAAGATGTGTTTTAACAGCATGTTCATTACTTACGAAATTTGGAGGTAGAAAGTTTCACAAATTATACAAAAGCAATTTGGAAAATGATCTTGTAATATAGTTTCAGTTTTAAAGCCATACTTCTTTAAGGCTAACAAGTTTGGGGTTTTTTTAGTTTATGTGTAACAGTTATCACAAAGTCTTAAATTTATTAGTTCAGCATTTCAGCAAAATTTCAGCAAAAAGTTATTCCTTCATAGATTCTAACTAAATTTTATGCTTAATTTTTTTATCGCTACAAGTACCTTAGCAACTGTTTACTACAGTATCACCTTCTAAGAAAATTGGTTGAAATTACTGAAATAGCTTTAGTAACCCATTCTGTAAAAGAAAAAGAATACTGAACATCAGATTCATTCTAGTTCTGTGCTGAACAAGAGGTAAGATTTTAAAGACATTTATTTTTTTGCAATTGATAGAATGAATTCAGTTTCTCAAAGTGTTTAAATAGCTGAGCAGCAAATTGACACCTTGTTCTCAATGGTATAATTTAAATTTCATTCTTGTCAATCTTCAGTCTCTCTCCACCTTGCCCTTTTTCCTCTTGTGTTATCATTTTCCTTCGGAATCACTCAGTTCTGCACTCAAGCACAGAAGTAAACTTCTGAAAATACTTTTCAGACTACACATTAGTTATTTTCCTGCTGAGACATACTTAATATCTCAAACATACTATACTTCTTAAAAGGTAAAATTTAAAAAGTTTCTCTAGGGATATGCAGTCTCTAATTCCCTGTGGTACTATTTTTTAAAAATTATAATAAATAGCAAATTTATTGGTCGTCCACAAGGTAAATGGTTATATTGCTAAGCACATCTCCAAAGAAGTATTAAAGAAAAATGAGCAATTTACCATTAACTTATTGTAATTTAACTTTCTACTCTGTCATCATTGTGATACAAACACAATTCAGAGGATCATTTCATTCCCTCAAACAATGAAGCTATTTTGACTAGTCACACACAGTTTTTGTGGAAGTTTGATTGACTCATACAAATTAATAAGCAGAAAGTGATATCTCAGGACTCCAGTAAAATTCATGAATAAAGTAGATAAATGGCAAACTGCTGAATAGACGTAAAATAAGTATCTATAATAATAATAATAATTTAGTTCGGATCTAGAAAAGACATGCATACCTACCATCCTGGTTTTACCTGCTCTTTACAATCAATGTAGGTTTATTGCTCTCTGAAAGACTGCTTTTAGGAAGGAAATATGGACAACTTTTCATGCATCTAATTTTTTGACTTTTCAGACAGCAAAAGGTCTCCAGATCTACAATTTTGCTTGGGCCTTTATGAAATTCAACAAAGCTCTCTCATCTTTAATGTCTTCTTAGACAGGTTGTCAAAGTATAAAATCTGATCTTGCATAAGGATAATCATAAAGATGAAAATTTAATGGGTTTTGGAGTTAACTAATTGTGAGCTAGGTATATCTGATGTGGAAGATGTTCTAGGAGTAGTGTAATAGTGGAAAACATGGAGATTAGGCCATTATCCCAGAGGAGCAATGTATGAAATTAAAAATCCAAATAATACTGTGTAAAAATCCTGAAAATTAGCAATTGTCTCAGAAACAGTCGTAGCACATCCCCTTCCTAATGTTAATAATCAGTGGAACATTAGTTCCATTACTAACATTACTAGCAGCAACAGTAGAGTAGTAGTAGCATTTTTGTACTTATGCTGAATGTTTTAATCTTCAATATTTTTTCTCTACTTTCTCATCTCAAGTTCTTCATTGACTTGGTAAGCTTTTGACTCTGGTAGTGCTCTTTGCAATGAGTGCTGTCAACTACTTGAGTGTTGCTGGGAATAAGCAACTGATTATTTTTAAATGCAGACATTATTTTCTGGCTGCATTCAAGATTTATGATTATTGAATCAGGAAATGAAACAGAGCCTCTTTTTTCCTTTTACATACTACCATCTGATTGTTCAGAGCAACTTATACTTCCTTTCTATTTCAATTTCCCCAAAGGTCAATTCTCATTGGCATTTATCTTCTACAGCTTTTTTTTTCTGTGTCTCTAAGCACATCTGTTTCCTGTTGTCAGAACGTCCTAATTTTTAATACATTCTAATATGCCTTTTCTATAACACAGCAGCCAAACCTGGAGTTGAATGCTTAAGGGATAAGATGTCATTACTTTCATTAGCCGCTTGGATTAGTTAATTACCTCCATCACTCCTCAGTTTTATATTTTTGTCACTTGGTTTCCCTTGCCACTGTCCTTTCACAAGTATGCACCCAAATTAATCCTAAATTAAACCTAAAGTAAACATATTTATAATTCTCAGTATGGACACTCATGATTTTATCTGCCAGTGTTTTCTCAGGATGAAAACTAATAATTTAATGAACCATATGTTTGATCATTAGTAGTATTTTAGCAGCTTGAATCCCTTTGTTTTATTCAGAGCTGAGTTTAAGTCCCTACCAAATTTTGGGAGACCACCTTACTGTTGACTGGATTTTTCCATTGTACAGAACTCCAGAGGACAGGTGAAGATCCCTCCTTTCCTTCTTGCAAAAGCCTTTCTGATTAGACCTTATCTCAGCTGACTCAGTCTGTGTCTCTATGATTCAGAATCACACTCTGTGATTAGTCCAGCCATTTGCAGTTCTGCCCAGCATATTTCTGTGAGTGTAGGTAAGTGAATTTAGCTCTCTGTGCTGAAGGATGAGGTGATTTGAAATAGAGGTAGGAATGAAATAGATCTGAAGGGTTCTGGACACAGCCACACCCTGTGACTGTGGTGCACTGTTGCATCATGCAGAATGCTATTCTTTTCAGATGTATTTCCTAGAAGAAAGAAGCTTTTCAGAATTCAAATGATGTGAGGGTCTTCTTTATTTTTGTGTTATAATGGCTGTAATAATTTTGGAATAAATGGCTTGGCTTCCTGAAGCATCTGTATGTGTCTAAATATGCTTCATGTATTGGATTAAAATGAGGGATGATAATGTACACTTGATTTCTAATAGTCACAGAATTGCACAATTAAAACCCTTGCCAAGGCACTTAATTTGAGGTGAAGTATATGTAGTGTTACTTGGCATTCTTTTGTTTATTCTAACAAAACAGAGAACCATTAATGTAAATGTGATGTGTCTCTTCATGTCATTGAATGGACTGGGCTCTGAGTTCTGTATAAAGAATAGTGTGGGGTTTTTTGTTGAAAGGAGCAGACTGCTGAAAAGGGGGTATCTGAGCTATGCTTCATGCCTGGTTTTCTCAATATTGCAGGTCTGTGATGCCTTCTATTTTAGCATATTTCCCGTATTTAAAAACAAGGAATCTGCACATAAAATATCACAACTTATCTTCTCCTACCCAGCAGATATATTCCATAAGAAATATCCATTAGAAACTCCTTGTGAAATATTTCTCCGTCTTAATTACTGCAGAAAAGGACATAGCCTATAACTCTCCATGCTCTAGTAATTCCTAGCTGCTAGAAATAAGGATACAGCCATAATTTAGTGCAGCCTCAGGGCTGTGCTGCCATATGCTAAATGCTGAATTGGCCTTTTAGTAACTATTAAAATGAGATGATGAGATGCCATAGAGGCACTTTTGTCCCCTGATCTGAGGAACTCATTTCTAGGGATGCACCCTTTTCTTGTGACGTAAGCATGGAACATATGGAATTTGTCCTGAGAGCTGCAGCTAATTTTCATTGTTTTCTCTTGAATCTTGGCCAGGTATCAAAGGAATCTCCTGTCAGTTTCTTCATATGCATGGCCTTTTTCTTCCCAGTCTAACCTCAGGCTCAGCCCCTCCGCTGCAAACATGTGAAGCATGTAAGAGGAAACTGTCTCTTCTGAGTCAGCCTAAAGGGCTCTTCTACCTGCTCAGTAAAGCTCCACCAAATGCAGCCATATGACAATTTTTATAGAGATATGGCAAGTTAATACCACATAAGATCTTCCTCACAGGAATGCTGCTTCTTCCATCACTTTCAAAACTGCCCTCTTTCCTTGCCTATATTTAAAAATCTGTCACTTGAAGAAGGTTAGATTAACTGAGTATTTTTACACAGAAATATAGATTTTCCCCCATTTTTTTCAGATTACAATGTATTTCCAGTGTGCTGTTAAAATTAGGCTTTGCAAACCATTATGTACAGAAGGAGTAGCTTTCAAAGGTTATGTCTATTGGCTGTGGAGATGTGCTTGGAGCTATTAGTTTGTTCTCTTTTGAAATCCCTTTTGCTAGGTAAAACACAGATTTAGTGTTCTGAGCTCACTTAAGAGTTTATTCTCCTATCTGCACTCGCGTTTAGCTCCTTAATCCTAGTAGGAGTTGCTGAATTCAGGTGAAGTGAGAATAATTTTTGTAAAAAAGAGTAATTTTTGTAAAAAATAGAAGGCTATTTTCCTAGAAGTAAAACTACAATATTTAAATTGTTTTAAACACATTGTTTTCAGATAGAGGTGAACATGTTGGACAAGATCATGATGGAGGAGTTGCAAAGAAATTTTTTGTAACAGGTATGAGAGCAAGACAATGAACACCAGCTGTGAGAGGACAGAGTAAAGCTGCATGCTCAGAAAGATTGTCATTGCATAAAGAAATCTGCCTAGAGTAAAAGGATTTCTGCAGTTTGGTTTATGTCCGTGGTTAAGAGCTCAGCTCTGAACACTAAAATATGTCTGACCTGTAAACACCTGGAAATACCTGAATATGCCTACACGAGTTGACAGTGAATCAGGGTGTTGAATTAGGACTTCTCTCGACATAGGATTCCTGGAAATCATCCACCTATGGGGGTCACAAAGTAGAAGAACCTAAAATGAGAATTTATTAAAGTTGAGCTGCTGTGATGTATATAAGGTCACACAGGGGAAAAACAAGAGTGGAGACCCAGTAAGTCTTCTACGTAAGGATCATGGACTCCTTGAAATTACTGGCCCTTGTTAACATATTGCACCTCAG
This sequence comes from Sylvia atricapilla, assembly GCF_009819655.1. Lineage (NCBI taxonomy): Eukaryota > Metazoa > Chordata > Aves > Passeriformes > Sylviidae > Sylvia > Sylvia atricapilla. The sequence continues at coordinate 48,670,312 of NC_089174.1, read as the reverse complement.
ATATTGTTTTATATGCTCAAAAAGATTTTATGATGTAGGCACCTGATTTTTTTTCAGCCAAATCCAGTTACATTGGGTTTTGCTATTTATAATTATTTTCTTTCAAGCTATCACTGATGGCATCATCTTTTCATGATGCTATCATAACTGTATAATTTTTAAACATTAAAACATTTTTTTTTAAAAAAAGAGCAGTGTAAAGCCCATAGCAATCTGTTCAAGGAAGAACTGTAAAAGGCCGCCTACAAAAAATATGCTAATGTAATTAAGTTTTATGAACACAGTATGTAAATTAAAATAATGTCTGGGAAAAAGCAGTTCTTTGATCAGAGATACTACAGATTGATCCCTAAAAGTTTTCAAGGGAAATTAAAACTATTATGAAAGTTCACTGTTTACATAAGCATTAATATATTCATTAATATTGGATGCAGTGATGAAAATAAATTATTAAAGACACAGTCACCAATATTTGTGAGGGAATTGCAAGTATGCCATTTTATTTGTAGTTTTTTAAAGGCAGATTTTGCCATTAAAAGAAAAAGTAAATGATTCTGAATTTTAGGGAGGCTTAAAAACCTTATGGAGCACAGTTTGTTTGGTTATCGCACCAAATACAAAATATCTTCAATTAATTATCAAATACTTTCCTGAATCAGAGTTAAATTTTGAGTCTAAGTAACAAAACCAGAGAATGATAGAAGAGGTAATAAATGGACTGTGCGAAAAATAGCTGGTGTCACCCCTCTCCCTAGGTAAACTGCTTGCTGATCCTGAGTTACATTCCATGGGACTGCAGGCCTGATTGCCATTCGTTTCCTGGTTGAGTCACTCTCAGTGGAGATGTAATGAAGTCTAGTTAGAGAAAGCTAGATGAGACCCTGCCACAAATGGAACTGTTGGAAGGGCTTGAAGACAAACTGTCTATTAATGATACTACTACTCTATGGAGGAGGGTAGGGGGAGAATTAGGACTGGCCTGTGTATACCAGATTAACCTTAGGTGAACAACTGTTGTATTTCTCTGGGGAATGGGTTTTTCCCAGGGCCTCTGGAGCTTGCAACCCTGTAGTTTGACCCTTCCTTCCTTTCTGGACCTAATTGGCTGAGTTCCAGCCATCCCCCCTGGCAGGAGCCTTGATAAGGTCCTGCTCTTCCTCTTCTCGTTCTCTTACCTCCTGGGGCCTTCTCTTACCTCCTGGGGCCTTCTCTTACCTCCTGGGGCCTTCTCTTGCCTCCTGGGGCCCCTGCCTCCTACCCTCTGGGCCCTTGCCTCTTGGCCCTCCTGCCTTCGCCTCCCCGTATGGAATAAACGTCTTGGATCAACCCTGGGGGTAAGAGCCTCTTTTGGAATCTTTTGCCCTGGTCCCCTCGAATCATTTCCCCCAAAGCCTCCCAAGAAACAGAGCTAGCCCCGGGGGGCTGCGGGGGAGTGCTTCAGTTGGCGCCCAACGTCGGTTTTTATTACATTAAAAGCCCACGCAGTAGCTAGAGCCCCTTCCAGGGGTCTCAAAAGCTTTTGAGCAGTCAACTACCCTACCATCTATGAGTTGCCTTTTTTGTGACCCTAAGTGGTTGGGATTGACCCGGTAGCTTGCCCTATGCCTGAGGCAAGTCGGCTCAGGACTAGGGACTTCTGATGCAGCTGCACGCACAAGCCTCGGTCCACAAGACAGGTAAAATTCCCCCGTGTTGCGGCTAACCCGGGAATAGCTCCTAGCTGGGGGGAGGTTTACCATTGGATCGTGGACACTGCACGGCTGCAGGGTGCGCAGCCCAGCAGAGGCAGTTTGAAGTAAACGTGAGGGGTTTTCCCTGGCCGGAGCTCCGCAGCGAGCGGCGCCGCCCCAGCCGGCACAGCCCACGTTTCGGGGGTTTTCACGGCATGGGTCGGGTCAGAAAAGCCAGGCTACGGCGGCTGGACCCCCCCCAGTGCCCCCGGAGCCAGAGAGAAGCGGCAGCAGTGACGCTCTCTCGGCCCTGTGGCTCCCCCGTCTCACTTGCTCGGCTCATACCGAGTGTCGGGAAAATTTCGTGTTGTGTTTTCGCGTCAGAAGGTAGATTTTGAACAGGTAGTTTTTTAAAACATCAGAAACACGGGCGTACGGCTATCTGTTCACCAAAAGAGTTTATTACAACAGCTTAAAAGTATTTTAATTGATGTTAAAATCCCTAAAAAGTTGCTAATACATTTTGTCGGTTGGCTATCAGCTGAAATTCCAGAATCTGCCTTGCAAGACTTAAATTCTGTTTCGTTTTGGGATAAAATTGGACATTCATTAACTTCAAAAATTGAGAATGGTGATAAAAAAGCTCCTCTATTCATTCCAATATTTTTACAAGCCCGCAAGGAGCTGTTAGAAGCGGAAAAAAGCAGACAGCCACAGACAAATTCCCCAAATGCCTTTTCCCTTTTCCCTGATTCCTCCGTTCCCGAACTGGAAAAGCTCAATGAGCTTCCCCAGCAGAAACAGGACCACGTGTTGGGGGACAATGGCGGACACCATGTGCTTGCTCCTTCTCCCAACGACCCTCTCTCTCCCCAGTTCCCCGCCCCTGCTCCGTATCTCTTCCCCAATTCATTCGTGCCTTGGGCTGTCCCTCCCCATCCTTCCTCCCAGTGCCTCCCCCTCCCTCCGAGCGGCGGGGACGGGGGCGGGCCCCTTGCAGCCTGCGGCCCCGGGTGGGGTGGGGATGGGCAGCTCCCAGCCTACAGCCCCAGCGGGGGAGGAGATTTCCTTGCTGCAAGGGGAAATGGGCAGCCTCCTTCGGGACCCCGGGAGAGGGGGGGGGAGCTGCCTCGTGCCAGACCCCAGGGGGTGGGGGAGGGAATACCTCCTGCCTCCCTGGGCAATGGAAGAGCAGCAGAAATTTTAGTAACTCAGAAAGATGTTGGTGAAAGCATACCCTCTGTAGCACCTGTAGTTTATCTTGGTAAGAGAAACGGCAGGAGAACTTATCAGCCGTTATCCTATCAAGATAAAAAGGAACTTTGCAAAATACAGAGAGAATTTGGAAGATCCAGTGAAATTTTTAGAGGTATGATGAGAGCAACTTTTAATTCGAATGAAATGGTACCTACTGACATCAAAGACCTATTCAGATGCTTGTTAAGTCCCTCAGAATATGACTTATGGGAAACCAGATGGAAAAGGGCTTTGATAACAGTATTACAGGAAATTCACCAAACTCCTGGCGAAGCAAAAGACAATGATGATAATGATATCACACATGATCATTTGTGTGGTGAAGAGAATTGGCACTGTCCAGAAATGCAAACTCGAGTGTTATCCAAGCCAGTCTTTCTTAGATAAGATCTGTAATGCTGCAGAAAAAATGTTTTACCAGCTACCAACAATAGAATTTAAAGGCAGTTATGTTAACATTAAACAGTTTCCTTCAGAGAATTTCTTGCAGTTTGTGGACCATCTGAGAACGCAAGTGGAAAGACAAGTGCAAGATCCGGTGGTGCAGGCAGAATTGACTAAGGAGATGGCTCAGAGGAATGCTAATGAGACCTGTCGTAGAATTATTCTTAGCCTTCCCCTCGACCCATCGCCTAGCCTTGCACATATGATTGAAGCCTGTACCAGGAAAGCAGAATTGTTCAGTGCACCTGAAAGGAATCCAGGACTGGCACACCCACAGCATGCGGCAGCTGCGGTACCAGGACCAAGGAGGCAACCAATGTCACCAGACCAGCTGCAGCACATCACCTGCCTCCGTTGCAAAAAGCCAGGACACTTCGCCAGAGCCTGCCCACAAAACCAGAAACAGAAGAAGTTCAACAAACAAAAAAACTGAGCTTACAGCGCGTACCCGCTGTTGATAAAAATATGCGCAAAGATATAAATATAGCGGGACCCACACTGGCAAATGCCTCTCTCTTAACAAAAAAGGGGGAGGACGGGACACACAGTGTGGGGGTGCAGAAAAATAAAAATGTCAAATGTTCAATTAACAAGGTTTGGCAGCCGCGAGGCCGATTCAGGCTCGTGACTGCCAAAGGTTTTCATTTCAGGTCTACTGATTGGACAGTCATTACAGTGGACCTGTCAAACATCCCACAGGATCTGACGGTTTACCACATGGGACTGGACAGTGAGTATTTTGTTATTGGGGACACAGCACACACACCTTTGGAGATTGAGGTAGTTCCCATGACCATTAAGGGAGAGATAACAAGCCTTATGCTGTTGGCACGCTGCATGCACCCACCATTTTACCTAGTAGAGGGGCAAATTCTTGCTCAGGCCATTCCTGTTCCAGCAGAGATCACAGCAGATGGAAAATCACCAGAAGTCTACTGGGCTGAGGTGGTGGGAGAGAATAAACCCTGTATGGCATGCAACCTAGCCTGTGGGCCAGACCGCCTCCATGTGGAAGGGGTCCTGGACACGGGCGCAGACATCACGATTATACCTAAAACCATGTGGCCATCACATTGGGAATTGCAACCTGTAGCGGGCAAACTTCAGGGCATAGGTGGAATCACATTGGCAAAAATTTCAAAAAACATCATGCAAATTGAGGGACCTGATGGAGAATTGGCCAGCGTCCGCCCATTTGTTGCAGAATATAAGGCCCCCCTGTGGGGGAGAGACACCATGTCCCAGTGGGGAGTCCAATTGGTCATTCCTAAGACTCCTCAGGATTTTTGCAAATAGCTACTGTGGAGCGCCCTACCCAAAAGTTAACGTGGCTGGATAATACCCCAAAATGGGTAGCACAGTGGCCATCGAGTAAAGAGAAGCTCAAGGCGCTTGAGGAGCTCGTGGAAGAACAATTGGCTCAAGGACACCTAGAAGAGACAACAAGCCCTTGGAATTCCCCAGTCTTTGTAGTAAAGAAACCGGGGAAGGACAAGTGGAGGTTGCTCCATGATCTCCGGGAAATAAACAAAATTGTAGAGGACATGGGACTGCTCCAACCAGGGATGCCCACTCCATCAATGCTCCCTCGAGATTGGCAATTGGCTGTCCTAGATATCAAGGACTGTTTCTTCCAAATTCCACTGCACTCAGAAGATGCCCCACGGTTTGCATTCTCGGTTCCCACCATCAATCGAGAAGCCCCAATGAGGCGCTATCACTGGAGAGTTTTGCCCCAAGGCCTTAAAGTGAGTCCTTTCATATGCCAACAGTACGTAGCCTCATTGCTATCTTCGGTACGTAGCAAGAGAAAGGATGCCATCATCCTTCACTACATGGACGACATATTACTGTGCTGCCCTAATAACATAATGCTCCAACACACACTTGACCTAGTGGTTAAGGTTTTAACCTCTGCTGGATTTCAATTGCAGGAAGACAAAGTTCAAAGGATGCCACCTTGGAAGTACCTGGGTCTGGAAATCAGTGCGAGGATCATTGTTCCACAGAAATTGGAAATTGAGTGCAATCCCAAAACCCTAGCAGATCTCCACTCCTTGTGTGGGTCTTTGAATTGGGTAAGACCCTGGCTAGGCCTCACGAATGAGGGTTTAGCCCCCCTCTTCAATTTATTGAAGGGGGAGAGGGAGCTGGTTTCTCCCAGGGAACTGACCGCAGAGGCAAAGACGGCGATCGAAAAGGTACAGAAGGCCTTGTCAGAGAGGCAGACTCATCGGTGTGAGCCAAATGTGCCTTTCCATTTCATTGTTCTAGGAAAGCTGCCACATTTGCATGGTTTGATTTTCCAATGGATCGAGGGGCAGAGAGATTCACTCTTGATCATAGAGTGGGTCTTCCTCTCTCACCAAAGATCCAAGACCATCACTAAGCCACAAGAATTGATAGCTCAGCTGATTCGGAAGGCCAGGGTGAGATTGTGTGAACTGGCTGGTTGTGACTTTACATGTATTCACCTTCCAGTCAAACTTTCTAAGGAGGGAAGGAACTCTCCTGAGAGATTGACCAAAGAGATGTTTGAGCATTTGCTCCAGAGCAATGCCAGTCTCCAACTATTTCTGGACAGCTACAGAGGACAAATATCAGTCCATGCCCCGTCTCACAAGTTGTTCAACGAGGAATTCCACCTCATTCCTTGTGAGAAAAGGAGTCGGAGACCACTCAAGGCTCTCACAGTGTTCACAGATGCTTCTGGGGCTTCCCACAAGTCAGTGATGACTTGGAGAAATCCACAGACTCAGCATTGGGAAGCTGATGTTGAGTTTCTGGAGGGATCCCCCCAAGTGGCTGAACTGGCTGCAGTGGTAAGAGCTTTTGAGAAGTTCTCAGAACCAATTAACTTGGTAACGGACTCTGCATACGGAGCGGGGGTAGTGTCCAGAGCGGAGCAGGCTGTGCTCAAAGAAATCGAGAATGAACATCTTTTCAGATTGCTTTCAAGGCTAATTCATTTAGTCTCTCATCAAGAGCATCCATTCTATGTGATGCATGTGAGGTCACACACTGATTTGCCAGGTGAAATTGCCGAAGGGAATCGTCAGGCAGACTCCCTTGCTGCACCAGTTGAAAAAGCACGTCTCCCTGATGTCTTCCAACAGGCAAAGCTGAGTCACCAACAATACCATCAAAATGTGCCAGGTCTGATCCGTCAGTTCCAGCTAACACGGAGTCAGGCTCGAGCCATTGTGGCCACCTGTCCCAACTGCCAGCTCCAAGCCATGCCATCTATGGGCATGGGGGTTAACCCCCGGGGCCTTGGCAGTTGTGAAGTGTGGCAGACAGACATCACACACATTCTTAGTTTTGGTCGCCTCAAGTATGTTCATGTAAGCATTGACACATATTCAGGCGCAGTTTATGCCTCTGCCCATGCAGGAGAAAAGTCTGTGCATGCCAAGCAGCACCTAGTGCAAGCTTTTTCAGTATTGGGAATCCCAAAAGAAATCAAAACTGATAACGGCCCAGCGTATGTGTCCAAGGAGTTCCTGGAGTTTGTCCAGCAGTGGGGAGTGAAACGTAAGACTGGCATCCCTCACTCCCCCACAGGTCAAGCTGTGGTTGAGCGTGCACACCAGACGCTCAAGCAAGTCTTGGCTAGACAGAGCAGTTCAACTGTGTGGATGTCTCCGCAGCAGAAGCTCTGCAAAGCCATGTTTACTATCAATTTTCTGAACTGTTCATTTGAAAATATGAGTCCACCCGTGGTACGTCATTTTAACAGTGGCAATCAATTCAAATTGTCTCAGCGTCCACCAGTCTTGATTAGGGATCCTGAAACTTGGGAAACCAAAGGTCCCTATGAGCTCGTGACCTGGTGTCGTGGCTATGCATGTGTGGCTACTCCCTCAGGCCCTCGGTGGATTCCTCAGAAGTGGATGAAACCTTTTGTCCCCAAAAATCCAGCTCTAGCAGAAGGGGATGACAGGCAAGTAGCCGTTGCCTCAAAGAGAAGACGCCGCCGGATGGAGGAAAAAGAATCTTCCTAGGTGTGGACTCCTTCCGGCAGAAACAGAAACTTCTACTGTGTTTTAAAATGTCTGTTTTTCCCTTTTAGAGAAAACCTACCTCCCACTCAACCCTGTGATGAACCCCATCCAAGCTGTCATCTTGTTAGTGATGACAAGTGAAACAAGAATCTGAAGATTGGGTCAAGGAACTGTTCAAGGGTTGGGGATTCACAGGGTGGTGGATTTCTATAGTTAAAACCATTTTGTTGTTTCTTGTTATTCTTTTCTTTGTAACCATAGCGTTCGGGATCCTACGTTGTTTGATTTTCAAAGCTATCAATAGTCTCATACCTTCTACCTCAGAAGTCAACCACATAGAGTTGACAAACCTAAAGCAGCCTGACTTTCCCACCAATTGTGAGTGGTGGGGAAATCAGCATTCCAAGTCAAAATGAACCTAGTGCTTTTCTTGTAACTTTGTTAAACAAAAAAGGGGGAATTGTTGTATTTCTCTGGGGAATGGGTTTTTCCCAGGGCCTCTGGAGCTTGCAACCCTGTAGTTTGACCCTTCCTTCCTTTCTGGACCTAATTGGCTGAGTTCCAGCCATCCCCCCTGGCAGGAGCCTTGATAAGGTCCTGCTCTTCCTCTTCTCGTTCTCTTACCTCCTGGGGCCTTCTCTTACCTCCTGGGGCCTTCTCTTGCCTCCTGGGGCCCCTGCCTCCTACCCTCTGGGCCCTTGCCTCTTGGCCCTCCTGCCTTCGCCTCCCCGTATGGAATAAACATCTTGGATCAACCCTGGGGGTAAGAGCCTCTTTTGGAATCTTTTGCCCTGGTCCCCTCGAATCATTTCCCCCAAAGCCTCCCAAGAAACAGAGCTAGCCCCGGGGGGCTGCGGGGGAGTGCTTCAAACAACTGGCTTTTGAAAGTGCCCTATTTTAGTTTCAAATGTTTTTTTCTGTTTTGGTTTTGTTATGATTGTTTATTATGTGTTTTATATGCCATTTCTTACCTAGAATATAGCTGACTGCATCCTAACAGGAGCCTTAAGGTCTTCACCCATCTGTGTCTCAGATTTGTGTTCTAAAATGTCTTTCTCTATTCCCTGCTATATGCAGGACAAATTTGCAGATAGTTGATCTGTTATCAATCCTGCTTGAAAATTAAATGATATTTTCAATTGTTGGAACAATAATAATTTATTTTCCGAGAAACTTAACTTGGAATGACTTGATAAATACTCTTCATTCTGACATTTCTTCTGCATTTTTTTCTGGTAGTCTCTGGAAGGCAACAATATGAAGAGTACGCAGCCTCTATCAAATATCACTGCATGTGGAAACCAATACTCACTTTGATGTGCTCATGTTCTGGACTAGCAGTGGTGCTTCACACTGGTACCATACTGGGTAAAATGCAAATTTAGTATCAGAGAAGTTGCCATAGGAGCAATAGCTGGATAAAAGCCTTGAGTCACTACTTGTAAAAGTAGCTTGATAGAAATTTTAAGATGTAGAAGGCAGCATCCACATCAGGGTATTTTGGTTGGAGTCCATCCTCCAATAAGCCCACTGTAAATCTGAACTGTATCTGTTTATGTCACAAGGAAGGCAGTTCCATCCGCACTGTATACACACCCGTATTTCCAGGTGATTCACTCAGTCTCACAAACTGGGACTCTGGATTCAGAGGTAAGACAGGAGGATAGAAAACCTTCCTGGTAGAAAATTCAGTAAAGCATTTTATTTCTGCCAAGATACGTTTATTTTGGGTATATGAAAACTATTGCACATTGAAAAGATAGTGGAACACAAAGGGATGTGAGCATCGAAATTTTTGATACCTATGTTCTGGATAGAGCCATAGTATTTTTCTTGCTCCCTGAAGAACTGAAATTCCTTGTAGGTTTTTACATTTTAAAATACACACAGAGTTCTGAGTCCTGTGCATAGTGAAAGGAATATGGAAGTTAAAGGTACTAAGAAGGAAAGGAGAGGAGAGTGCAATAGCATTTTTTTACCTGAATTGTGGATTCTGAGGACTTTCTGTGTCCAAAACTCTCTCACAATTAGGTATATGTACCCACATACACATTGCAAAAGTAACTGAAATCAATACAACACGCAGAGACCCATGGGGTACTTTCTGTGGGGAGAAAGGCATATGTTGTTTACTTATGATATTTGTAAGTCTAGGCAACAAAAATTCTAATCAGCAGGATCAAAAGTCGAAAAACATGCAAACAAACAGCCCTCCTCAGAAAAACAAAACCTACCACAAACCTCCCAAGAAAATATCAAACAAGGAAAACAAACCTGTATTTCATAGGATTGAAATTCAGACTTCAACCCATATTTAATGGGAGCTAGAATCTCATATTCTGTGAGAGAAGTTTATAGACCCACTAAACAGCCTTCTCTGCAGTGACTTCTGCTAACTTGTGCTGAAGACAAGGAGAGTTCGCTCCTGGTTCAGTGTGATAACTTACCTGGCACTTGTGGAAAACTTGTCACACATCACATTTCTGTTTCCATTCTTCTTACCTAAATGCAATAAGAATAGGGTTCATGTTTTGATCCTAGTTTCTCCACTGTAAACTTGATGAAATATTGCCACCAATGAAAATGTTTCTGACTGCTCACTGGTAAAACTAAATATAACAAACTCTGTAAGTGAATTAATTAATTAATAAATAATAATATTAATGTAAGACATACTACACAGTACACACTTTGGGATTTTTTTTTTGCTCATAGCTGCAGATGTACATGAACATGACTATAAAATACTTGAAAGCACCAATCACTATTTCTTCCCTGCATTTAATTTATATTTTTTGTAAACCGATCTTCATGTGAGCAAGCAGCTTTTTCTAGTTATGTCTTGCCTTGAATTAAAATAAATGGAAAATATGTGCCTGACAAAAAGTTAGAATCAATCTGTTTTGCAGAGAACAATTTATGCAACATTTTATGAAGCTGAAGGGCTTGGATCTTTATGGGTCAGTGTGCTACTTTGAATCTCACTTACATACTAACATGCTATAAAAACTGTGGTTTTTATTATCAAGGTATTTTTTAATAAAACTTTCCAGTTACAAAATTTAAAGCAACGTTGATTTGTCTGTACCGTTGTCGCGGCTGTTCCTGCCCTGGCTAACCCTGACACCGTTGGCAGGGAAGGTACTCTCCAGTGACCAGATCACCTTAGAGATCCTGTGGGTCCTGGCTGGCCCTTGGCTGGAGGCAGTGATGGCGCGAGAGAGAAAGAGGGGACGCTGTCGAGGGTCAACCAAGCTGGGTTTATTTGCCCGGGGTGCCTGCCTCAACAGAGTCCAGAGTCACCCTTTGTGCAGTAACTTTTATCCCGGGGGTGGTACAGAGGGATGGGTTCTGTGTGGGTCCAATCAGAGGTAACTCAGGCGTGGCTCAAGACACAATAGACAAACAGGGGAACAAACCAAGGTGGGGTAGGAGGGGAAATCTGGAATCCTGTCCTACCACTGGAGGCTCTCCCTAGAACTTTCCAGAGGTAAGGAGAGGCCTCGAGGTGACAGGCAGGGCCCCTGGGTTACATAACAAATGATTGACAGAAAACAGTGACTGGGGTAAACCAAGCGGGGAATAACCAAAGGGGTACATGGAACAAACCATTATAAATAACTTCAAATAATAAAAACCATACATAACCAAAACACACCACCACATTTGTCAAAGAAGAATATTCTAAACCAAAAGTTTTGGAGTAAAAAATTGCATTTTAGAAGTAAAAATTGTATTTTATCAATTTTTAAATCTATGTATTAGTTTCCTATGATTTTAGAGATCATGGTCTCTATGATTTTTTTTTTCTCACAGTCATTGTCTCCCAATTGTACAGCTTTCAATGATAAGACATAGTCTGGTCTAGCTGGAACACCATTTTCAGAGGAAGTCCTGTATGCACTCAGTTCTTTGGGCAGCAGCAAAATGTCTTCTCAGTGAATAGGTAGCATTCTTGAATAACATCATCATGTATATATTAAGATGAACCTCAACACAAAAGATCTCCAGTTAAAAATCTCATTACCACACAAGAAAGCAAAATGTACAGAGAAATGTATTCCGAGTTTCTATGAGCAGGCAGCACTGAGGATGGACCTAGTCCTGGAAAGCTGTGTGAAATGACTTGGACCTCTCTCATCCTTATCTGTCCCCAGTATAAAGAGCATATATGGACTAGAATATGTTCATCGTCAGTCACTACCTTCCCTATTTGGATGTGTCTGCCTCATTGATGAGGCTGATAGCTGTGGCAGCTGAAGACCTAAATGCACAGTCCCTGTCAGGCTGGGGTGTGACAATCTTCAGAGCTGTGTCAGGGTAGGTACTCTCAGGCTGAGTTGTGGTTGGTAATAAGAATTACCCTACTTTCTAAGAAGCTCATCTATCAACAAATGTCTTAATCCTTATGAACTGGGGAAATGTAAGTCAAAGTAGCAAAACATGTTGCTGGAGCCTGAAAGGGTTCATTTTACATTTTGTGTGTAAAACAGTACAGAGGAAAAACATTTGAATGCATGCTTAAAGAACCTAAAGGGAAATTATGCTATCTGATTGGTCATAAGTAACGTAACTTGGATCTGAATATTTAAAATTACTTTTCTGAGAGCCCACACTAAATCATCAGGTAAATTCAAACACTGAGTACATTCAAGAGGATCAGTATTTTCATGTAAATATTCAGTGAGCTGAAAAACATGTTAACTTCATTTAAGAAGTTATTCATTGTCACCAGATTTTCCAGCTCTAAAGCTAGACAATCAGAAATTATTTTTAAACCCACATCTGAAAGCCAGAGCAGATAAGCTTTTCCAAATAGAAACATTTGATCTTTTAAAATAAAACCTAAACCAAACCAATCAACCAACCAGCACCCAACCACCTTAGTAACAAAAAAACCTCCACCTATATTACTGGCATTATTAGCATTTATTATTGATGAATGGAATAGTATCTTAAAAATTGCTCAGAAATAAGTGTGACTGTCTTTTTAGCTGTAGTGGGAGAGTTACGTCTACTGTGAAAAATTAATTGCACATAAGAACATCATTCAATGATTAGAAACATTGCAACAAATATGATACCTTGCTTTGTCTTCTCTGTCATAAAGTTGTAAGCACCACTAATGCAGTTGCTAAAGCACGTATCATTATATCAGATTTTAAAATGTGTGTAGTTGAGTAATTAAATGATATGGCACATATTTATTTAAAATGCCATTTAATAATGTAACATCACTACTAAAAAATGGGGAGAAAAGGAAAGCAGGAAAAATGTTCATGATACAACATACTAAGGTTTATCAGGTTTGATGACAAGAATATTCAGCAGCATTTCTATAAATGAACTAAGCCACTCTGTTTTCAAATAATAGGGTAGCAAGACACTATGTTGCAGGTACAACACAAGCAGTGCCTTGTGGGCCCTTGCAGAGTCACAATGGGCCCTTGCAGAGTCACAAAAATTTTAGCAGAAATGCCATTTCTACTGCATAGTTCATTGTTCATGGTAGAGATTGGGATCCTTTTAAATTCTCACCAGTTTTGAAGAAGTTGAAACATGCAACTTACTGGGCCACATATATGAGGAATATTCATTACTTATTGCCACAATAGTATAAAAACTAAATAGGCATTAATGCACAATTAGTTAAACAGCCTAAATGTCCACACACCATTATAGAAAATTAGGTTAAAAACCCCCAAAGAACAACACAAAAACCCATGTTCCTTAAACCAGTCTGCTAGTCCCTGTAATAACAATAAGACACTTGGGAATACCAACAAGAGAGAAATTTTATTTCCTAGTTCTTTGTGACAAAGTTAGCAAGAGGCTAGTGCTGATATCCTGGCAAGGGTAGGTCACTGTTCATTCCACTGTTTACTGCTATATTCCCTTTCTTCTTTTCACTGCTTTAGAAAGACAATGCTTTTACTCACCAAAAATGCAACTGTAGCATAGTGTATCCATTCAATAAAATGGCAAAGAAGATTCAGGATTTGAACCTACTGAAATTATTCTGCTCTTTGCTGACCATGCCAGTCACGCTCTGTTCCAGCAAAAATGCTGCACACAAAATCACACCCTGGCTGCCTACACAGAGAAGCTGGAAAACAAACAAAAAGCAATGTGGTAGCAACACCTTTTCCTGCCTCTCTGCCTTCCTCCTTCAAGGAAAATAGGGAGGAAGGAAGGGAGGCAGAAAAAGGAACACAGAAGTTTTATATGAAAATGAAAATGAAAAGCAAGGTAGCATGCATTTAGTATGCAACCCTCATGCATCATGATTTTGGACAGGCTGATGCATTAGCGAGGAAAGAAGTGTGTGCTGGCAAAGCAGACTACCAGCATTGCCATGAAGAAATATGGTGGTTGTGTCTGCTTTAGTACTTGGGTATTTAACTTCTTGTAGGTTACTGACTTCCCTAGCTCCTTGTACTTTGTGTCAGCTGTGCTCATGTCTTGCCCTAGTGTTAAATTTTTAAGTGATATTTGGAAGCACACTGACAAACAGAAAAGTCCTGCTTGACTTTAGGGTATGCAGTGAAAAACAAAGTTGGATTTTGTCATTTTTATTCATGATAAAAAATTTCCATTCATATAGAGGGCATATATCTTTAAAGTACTTATTTATAATTAATCAGGAAGATTATTGGGGAGAAGGTATTACAAAATTTGATTGCAATGTTAAATCCAGTAAGAAAAGTTTGAAATCTTGTATCTATGCATCAATCTGAAATCCATAAGGCTCTTTAATTCTAGTCAGGGAAAAATACTAATGAGTTCAATTATAACCATGTTTATTTATTCCTTTTGTGATCCTATTAAATAAATCCTGTGAAACAAGACAAATTGTAAAGCAGTAGAAATATTATCTTTCTTCTCTTTTTCTTGATGTCTTAATTTTTGTTTCTGAGTAGTAAGTAAAAGGTCTGTAAACATATACCTCAGTAGGTAGAATTTTCCTTTTGTTCACTTGTGTGTTTGTTTGCCTCTTGAAATTTTTAAGCAAATGTTCAGGAAACAGTAGAACATTTCTTGAATCCAGCTGTGATACGATCTTCGCAGCAATGACACAATTATCAGGAGTTCAAAATGGAGGATTTCTTTCTTTGGCTATAATTGGCTCATAGTCAATATTTGAATGTATGTATGTACTATTATTTATTTAAAAGTAGATCCTGCTTATTGTTTCATTTTTCAGATATTTGAAAGAGACCAGGAAATCCTTTTAGGCTGTCTTGATAGTTTCTGGTTAAACAGATAAAAGACGAAGCCCTAATACCTAGAATCCTCACCTCGGTTTTGGATTCCTGCTAGCCAGTAGGATTTTCTTACATTAAAATCCCTCATTCAGCCAGAATATAAATGTATAAATATATAAATTACAAAACAACTCTGGGTATTGACTGTATTTAGCTGTTTAGATGCTGTTTAGTTGAGAGCAATCACATGACCCACATGATTTTGTTTTGCTTCCTGCCTTGTGCTAATGCTATCTTGAAAGAAAATTTCTTACTCTACTAAATAGAAAAGTTCTCTTTCTACAACATTCATGTTGCTGACATCTAGCCTTTCAGACATGGGGAAAAAATCCAGCAGGAGTTTAAAATGCAAAGTATGAGCAAACACTGAAAGAAAAGGCTTTCTTACGTGGTGGTCCCAAGGCACTCAATTTTGTAGTGGGGAAAAAGAAAGGGAAAGGATAGATTTTATCAGGGATAGATTTTACTGACCAGAAAAGTTTTTGCAATTAAACTTTAGCAAGGATTTTACCAAGTTTCATCAGTGAGTCTAGCTATTTTATTATTGTAATGATATTTATATTCCAAGTGTGCAGATGTTAGTGTT
This sequence comes from Sylvia atricapilla, assembly GCF_009819655.1. Taxonomy (NCBI): domain Eukaryota; kingdom Metazoa; phylum Chordata; class Aves; order Passeriformes; family Sylviidae; genus Sylvia; species Sylvia atricapilla. The sequence goes on along the minus strand of NC_089174.1, from coordinate 48,655,086 downwards.
CTGTTGTTGGGTTTAGAGCTAGAAAACAATGGTGAAATGACAGAGTTGAGTCTGAACTGAAGTCCAGTTTTGCTTTGATTTGTATCCTGTTTGAGACCGTGTTCACAAAATTTGATCAGGACCACTGCCAGTGAAAAACAAGAGGAAATACTCACTTTTTGGTATTTAGAATTCTATCGGTCCAAATTTTCGCTACTGCCTCTCTAAATTGGACATGAAATGTAACTTTTTAAATGAGTAATAATTAAAATCCAAACTCCATGTATTTATGGTACAGTTTTTCTCTCTAAATTTAGATTGGAATTAACAGCAGACTCAGAAAATGCACAAATAAGAACATGAGACATCAGGTCCTGGAGAGGAAAAGCAAAAGAACCTATTTATCATGTGCCTGCAATCACTGCTGAGTGATGTATAGTAATTACAAGGGGTTTTTTGTTGGGTTTTTTTTTTTTTTTTTAATTGCCAGGCTTCTGAAACTGCAAGGAAAAATGGTGACAAGATGATGGATCGGTTTCACCACATTGGCTTGTTGATTCAACAAAACTAAAGTGGATATTGGCATTTGTCATTCAGCTTTGGACCCCTACAGATTCTTGCTGCGGATTAGTCAAATACTTCACCTCCTTGTAATTATTGTTTCAACAGCAGACATTCCAAAACATTCTCAGGGGAACAAACTTATACAGCATAACTGCAAAGAAGTGCTATTTAGTACCAGTTGAGTGAGAGGAAATAAGCACATGGGAAAAGGGAATCAATGGAAGTGTTTGAGCAGCATTTGAGCAGCTTAACCCTTGCATGTTAACATATTATTTATGCATTGCTTCCCCAGCAGGAAGAAATTAGAATGATTGGCATTTTCTCTTTATCTGCTAAAAATCACAAATTGGAAAAATGTTTGCTTGTATTTTTGTTTATTCCTTTTGAAAAGCTGTGAGGTCAGGACAACCTCTCATCATTTGCATTTATTTCCCTGTTTTTAGGGAAAATAAACACTATTTTTAGGCTTTACTTCCAGAGCATTTTCTAATCATCTACAGGCAGTCTGTTTTATGACGGTTAAAGGGAACTTAGTGAGGTAAAAGAAGTTAAAAAGAAAGAATATTTGTTCTAACTGGAATAATAGATACAAAATGCACTTGCATGCATTGAAATGCACTATGTTCTTCCACAAATGATATGTGATTACTCAAGAAATAAGTCCTTCATGCCTGTAGCTGAGATTATATAGTAACATGACATGATCGCAATGTAGCGGGATTTGAGATATTTTGATAGAGCAGCTGAGGCATCCCAAAAAGGACTGCAAAATTCTTAAGGTCACGTGACCTCTAAGTTGTGCGCAGGAGACGTGTGAGGTTTTGTTAAATGTGAGAATATTTGTTGTGATATGAGAAAGTTTGCCTGATATTTTGCCCAGAGCTTTCCCATTAATAAAAATTTTTCAGCTGCCCAAAACTTTGCAGAATGAGAAAGGAAGGATAGGAACCCCCTCATGTGAGGGGAGCTGCCAAAGACAGAGAAAGATAAAATAAAAAGGTTTCAAAGTGAGAGTAAAGTACATTCTGTGTATATCAAAAAAATGGAGAGGACCTAATTTCTCTCCAGAGAGGCTGTACATCGCATTGACAAAATGTGTTGGTAAATATCATGTAGACAGTTAGATTAGATGCTTGTATGAGATCACAATTGCCAGTCAGTGACTTCAAGACTATTAAATAGGAAGGATCATGAGAAACTGTTGGGAAATTAGAATTAATTTCAATATAAAACAAATCAAGTTCTGGAAGGAAGAAAACTTGTGGAGAAGCAGCTATGCAGGAAGTAATCTGTTAAGAGTTAAAAGAAATTACAGGCTAGATGTGAGTTACTATTTTGTAAAAATATTTCTCTTTGAAAACAAATAAAAATGTGGTCTGTGGCTGGTGCATTATTAGGATTGTCTCATCTGAGCCAGTGCACTTTAAGTGCCAAAGAGTCAGGAAATTGCCTGACATTCTTTCCGCTGTCAGGAAATTGCCTCCAGAAAGGTGGTTGTGTCAGGCACTTGAGTTATTAAGAAGTCTAGCACACACGTGGAAAGAAATCTGTGTTAGAAACCCATCCTTCTCTGTAATACATGGATCTGTATATACATGAGCAGCATGAAACTAGTGATTTCAGATGAGACACCCGAGTAGGCCATTAGTATTCCTTTGCTAGGAGAGAACCTTTTTGTAAATACTGCCATGTACCTATTGCATCAGGTATGAAAGAAGATGGTAGAGAATTAGATATGTGAGATGCAGGTGCATTTGGATATTGCACTTGACATGAATATTGTTGGAGTCCAGGGCATTCCTCTGGACGCCCTGGAAGGTCACAGACCTTGGCAGAGAGGACTGGGACCCAAACAAGAGGGTTTGAATCCTGGCCAGGGGGGTGTGGAGCCAGTCCAGGGGGGTTGCCTGGCATAGAGCCCAGGGAGACACAGTCCTTGATTTCAGCCCATGGAAAAACTTCCAACACTGAGAGAAGAATTGCAAGTCACAAAGGTGTGAAAACAGTAGTGTAGTTTATCACAGGGTGGAAAATTTTGTAGTTTTGGGTTTTTAGAATCTAGTACAGGGGGGACAAGATGAAGGAATTAGGGCAGTGACCTGGCTTCTTCTTCTTCTTCTTCCCTGGCCTCCATCTTCTCCTGTGACCATGGCACAAAGTAGTTTAAGGGGATTGGGTCAGAGTAGAGATGACCCTGTTAGCACAGGTGATAGGTATTGGCACATAACTGTAAATAATATGCATGTAATTATCTGTATAAAGAGGCTGTGACCTCCCATCGGGAGGGGAGTTGTCCTGTGTCCGAGCAGCAGAACACCTCAGCCGGGCACAGAGAACACCGTAAGATAAGAATTAACAAACACCACGAGAAACCAAGAAAAAAACAAGACCTTGAAGACTCCGTTTAATTCTTGCGTCTGGCTCAGCGCCTTCAGAGGCAAAAGACTCTCTTGAACCACCACCTGAATCTTGGGTGAGCAAAAAGAACCCAAACCCAAGAGAATATCTACATAGTGCAGAAAGATTCAAAATAAATACCAAAGTTTAAGTGCATCTTTTTCATACCTCTCTATTCCTCCCCATTATTTTAAAAAGATTAATAATGTTAAGCTCTCACCAAACTATTTGTGAAACATCCTATGCCTCAGTAGATAGTTTAATGGCTGACACCTTGAGTGAGACTTTTTTTCTTTATATTCTCCATTTCTGGGAAGCTACAACATACCTATCAAAACTGACCAAATATTTGCCGCATAGGTTTGCAAAAAGTACATTGTGATCCAGCCTTCTGGTAACAGAAATGAAATTAGCTCTTTCCATTTTTTTCTCAGGGGGAGAAACTATCCATAGTAGCATATGTGAACCAAATATTTAAAAAGCAGATAAAAAACTCTCCACCCTATCTGCACCCAATTTTCCACCAGATAAGGGAAATAGTAGCAGCTGTCTAGGTCAAAACTCTCTGAAGAGGAAGGTGTGGGATTAACAGTAACATGCTTCACCCAGTATGTCTTCTGGGTGTGAGGATAACCCACATAAGATTACCCACAGTTAAAGTGTGTAGGGCAAGTTACATAACAAATCTGGTATGATAAATGTTTTAAACCATTTATGTTCATTGAGTGTTATTCAAAGAACTGTGAAATCGTACTGTAAAAGTCTGATAGCTTGGAGGAGTTAGTCAAGAGAATCCTACCAACTGAAATTTGTTAGATCATGCAATTTCATGTACAATTTTCACATTTTTTTTTCATAAGATCTATTTTGAAAGTTTTTCTTTGAGGTGGATAAGTTAATTACAGTCATGCAGACACCAGGTTTGAAGTTAGAAATTCTTTCAAATTTCTCTTTTTCTGCATCAACTACACAACGGTAAAATGGGGTTTGTACTATCTTGCTTTAAAAATCAAAGTATACCATGTTGACAACAGAGAGATTAGAAGGATTTCTCTTATCGTTATGAACAGTTTTATTAATTTTTCCTATTTTAAAAGTCATTTAAATATGGTATGCTGAAGCAATATAAAATGACCATGCTTGTTAAGATTAAGGAAAGCTGACGAAGTATTGGGAGAAAACAGAATGGAAGAAATTAAGAAGAAAGAGAGGAGGGAGGGAGGGAGGGATGGAGGAAGGAAGGAAGGAAGGAAGGGAAGGAAGGAGGGACTTGGTAATCCTTTTAATAAAAATACTAAATTTTTGTTTGATTTTAAATATTTCTGTTTGTTGATAAGCTTATTTCAGGCTTGTAGGAGGGTATCGTGGATTCTAAGACATGGTTTCAAGACATAAAACAGCTGTCAGGGATCAGGCCTGGTTCAGGTGCCTCTGCTACACGGACATGCTCTTTCCAATCCCTGACAGACTCCTGCAATGAGAAGGCTGAACATAAATTTTTCCTTTACCCATTCCCCCTGTATGGATGCATGATCTTTCCCATACAGTGGGAGCATGCAACATTGTCAGGACTCAGGGCTCCCGGACTTGGCTGCAGCACTGCCATTTGTGACTAATGCTGTCTGTCAGCAAAGCACAAGAGGCTGTGGTAGGACACAGTTCAGATGGTGGTTCAAGTGGGAATGGGCTCCAGTGACGTGCTGGGACCTGTAATGAGGGACATTAGGTGAGGCTTTTCAGTACAGTACAGCAGCAGGGCAAAACTTTGCTCCTGTATTTTTGCGTACTGCAAGCTTCTAGGAACTGCCTGGAAGTCATGAAGAAAGTATCTTCATCAAGCAGTTCATGAATTCATGAATACATGCAGCACCAGAAGTTTTACATCTAAGACTGTGGGAATTTGAAACTGACCCTAAAAATCAGCACAAAAGGCCTAAAATAAATTGGATAAGAGGAACAGCTGCTCTTTCTCCTAAAATGCAAAAAAAGATTAATAATTCTTGGGATCATTTATAACTCAAGCCCCATATTTATTCCACTTAATAGGAATCAATTCATCTCCCCTTAGCAATTTTCCCTGAAAAACCTTGCATTTTGAGTCTATGCTATTGCTTAATACCTAGGACACTGAGATATACAAGAAAATAGGAAAAGACTATCAGAAAACTTGCTGTATCATGGGACAGTGCTTTCCCATTTCCAAAGAGAGGGAAGCTCAAGGTTCTTTGTGAACTTACTTCTGTCATGGGGCACCATGAGAAGAGGCTGCTTGGGGTCCATCAATGTCTGTTACTTCTCTAACACAGCCTCTCCTGGGGCAGATCCACCACAAGCAGTGGTTGTTTGCCATGCAGAAAGGTGTGCAAAGCAGGTACAGTTGGTGGATCAGTCCTCTGCAATACAGGATAAGTGAAATAAATAGGGTTACATTATCATAACTGTGCTAATGGTGCAGTATGTTTAAAAATTATCCTGCCAAATACTTTGACTAATATGGAAAACAGAAGAGATTTCTGGGCACTTCATCTTTTGTTGACAACATTATTTTCTGCAATATTGGGTTCATTATCCAGCATGCAACTAGCCAATAGTTACATACTCTGGAGAGGCACTGATTATTTATCTCAGATTTGCTCAGGCCTAAGTGCTCTGTGATTTTCTATGACTCAAACATGCCAACAGGACTTTCTACACCATTATTTATATTCAGAATTTCAGGGTTAGTAATTTTCCAAGTACAGTCCTTCTATTATGGTCGGTTAGTTGTTTCTATGTAACTTTTGTAATAACAGCTGACTCAGGCCCAAGGGAAAGATCCTTATCTAGACAGCTGTATTTTTGATCTGAAGATGTGATTTTTGGTATTATAATTAAGATAGTTTGGCTGAGGGATACGTGACCCTCAAGCCTTTTGCAAAGTTAACAATGTATACACAGACACAGAACAACATCTAGATTTACTGCATTTACTACTTTCAAGATGTATTTGGCTAAGGTCACTAACTGGTGTTTTTTCTGCAACTTTCTTGCAGATTATGAAAATCTTACTTAGCCAGCTTAAAGTGTTTAAGAAACATTCCATTCTTATACAACTTTCACATAGTCCACATTTTGCAACAACATAATACTTTATCATTATTCATCAGCTTGTGTCTTATTGGTACCTTGGAGCCATAGGAAGGATAATCTAATATCCACATCTGCCTTATTAAAAATAATATAAAAGCAGATTATTTCAAAAGTAATGAAAAAATACAGCTTGGGAAAGTAAAACAAAGAAAGGAAAAGTAAACTAAAAGTGAAGAAAAATTTAAAATGCAGTATCTGAATGAAAAATAAAATACATTGACAAAAGACATTTTTTAAGCCAGTGGGGTCAAGAAGGATTTTTTTCATATGAAATATTTGAAATATTGAGATTAATTTCTTTGAAAAGAACAATGAATTTGGTGAATGGAGCAAATAAAAACATTATTTTTAGACCATAAGAATTAAGTAATCAAGCTATTTAGTTTGGTTTTCACATTAAAATGGAATTATAAAATAAAAGAATAAACTAGAAAGAAAATAAGGGTATTAAAGAATGCAGATTTGAGGCATTGACCTGTGGCTTAGGAGGTCAAAAGAATAAGCTGACAGAGGAAGCACAATGAGATGGTTTCCTAGTCAATTCCTTCAGAAGTCAGTAAATGTCCTTCTGTTTTTGTCAGTGGGAATTAAATCTGGCTCTCAGACAAAATGACAAAGACCACAGAACTGCAAGAATATAAAATAAAGAAAAAAACAAAACATGACAGAGCACATGGTGCTCCAAGGACACAGTGCACTAATAAATGAGCATGTATGTGTTTTTGCCTTTGACAGGCACTATTATGCTAAATTATAAGCTTACAAGATAAATAACTAATTATTTCCTTTATAAGAATAATTTCTGTAATCTAAAATAATTTAAAACATTTTCTATTAGCACTAATTATATGTACAAGCATCTTTTGACAAACTAGGCAGTCACATACAATCACAGAATCCTAGAAAGTTAAGAGATTAGAAGGGACCTTAAAGACCATCTAGTCCCAACCTCCCTGCCACGGGCCAGGAATATCTCTCACTGGAACAGGTTGCCCAAGGCATTATCCAGCTGTCTTTGAACACTGCCAGATTTGGGGCATCTGCAACTTCTCTGGACAGCTTTTTACAGTGTCTCCCCACCCTCACAGTAAAATATTTCTTTCTAGTATCTTCCCTCTTTCAGTTTTTATTCTCTTCTCATGTTGCATCATAACATTTTCAACTTATCTGGCATACAAATCCTTTTTTTTTTTAAATTTTTACTCTAAATTATTTATTTAATGTGTTTTAAAATTAAGCACAGACCTAAATATAATTACAGTCTAATTATCTGATCTCCAAATTCAAAACACATTTTGCCTTTTTCTTATTACTAACATTATAATGAATTATCACTCTAAATTCCAGGGAATTTTATACAGATTTTTATATTTCTATTATAAAATTTTAAAAAAACCCCAAAACTTATGAAAACTATTGTTGTTGTTGTTACAATGCATGCCTTTGGACATAATGTATTCTGAACATAAATCACACTGCCCTATCACATGCTAGTTATTTAAAAATGTTGCCAGCACACTGCTGATTTTAAGCTTCCTGAAAATCAAATCTTTGTCCAGACTCTACCTGCTGATTCCCACGTTTATGCATAGCACTATGTTGTGGTTTGAAAAACAAACCAAGTGAGAGGCTCTAAGTCAGAAATAAAATTTAATGAGAAGAAAAGGAAAATAAAATAAAAGCAACAATACAAAAAGAAAAACCACTGACAGAGTCAGAATACAACCTGATCAGGGTGATGGAAGCAGTCCAGATGAGGTGGTCTTCCTGAAGCAGTGATCTCGTAGAAAGGTCTGGTAGCTCCAGTCCTCTGGAAATCCAGTGGGTGAAGGCTGCTTCTACTGTCCCAAATCTCAGTTTATATCCAGGTGAGAATGCTTGGCTCCTCCCCCTGGGCGGAGCATCTCACAATGGGATGATGAGTCATACAGGAGGTCCTTGATGGCCCATTAAAGAGAGATAACTCCTTCCGGGAGTTATCTCTGAGTCATGCACAAGGCATTGATGGGCCATTAACTGAAAATGGTGATAGAATACATCCTAAACTACAACCCAGGACACACTAAAATAAGAACAAAGCCCTGTGGTACATTTCCATCCAAAACCAACCATATACTCCTGTTGTCTGTGATTTAACTTAGTGAGCAAGCAGGATGATACTCCTAGTATTTCAATCATCCTTTGAAAATACTCTGCTAAAAGACATGTTTAACATAAACTAATGCACTTCTGTGGCCCACTGTGTTCACTGGTGCTTCACACAAGCAGATAACTTCAATCCACACAGCAACAGGTGCAGAATTGAGACCAGAAAAGAGAGAAAAATATAATGAAAGAGTCAGAACTTATTGAAGTCAACGGTTTAGGTGGGTTCTGGACTTGTTCCAAAAAGCTAAATATTCTCTAAAATAAGGGGGAGTTTGCAGTTACATGGGAACTGAGAGCTGGGTTATTAAACATGTTTTGTTTTCATTGGTAGAGTTAACTATGAAAGGAACATAAACTCATTCCTCTAAAGAACATTTTATACAGCTTCTATATTGAAATAACCAAATTATAATTTTTTGTGGGTTTTTTCCTATTATTTAGTCTGACTGGTGATTTAATTTCTTTTACATTTTAAATGAATAGAACTATTGCTGCATTTTAATATGTTGAGATTAAAAATGAGAAAATAAATATAAAATTAGCTCCAATGAAGTTAACTAGTTCATACTGCGTTACATTATGCATATTCCATGGATATGTGTGAGTCACAGCATTGTTAGGGTTGGGAGAAATCTCTGGAGATCTTCCCATTCAGCCCATCTACCAAGGCAGGGTCACCTAGAGCAGGTTACACAGGAACATGTCCAGGTGGGTTTGGAATGTCTTCAGACAGAGAGACTCCATAACTTCCTGGGCTGTCCCAGTGCTCTGCCACCCTCAGTGTGAAGAAGCACTTCCTTAGGTTAACGCAGAACTTCTTGTGTTTCAGTTTATGGGCATTGTTTCTCATTCTGTCTTTGGAAACCACTGAAAAGAGTCTGGCACCATTCTCTTGGCACCTGCATTTGAGATATTTGCATGCAATAATGAGATCTCTCAGTCTTCTCTTCTACAGACTACACAGGGCCAGTGACTACAGTCTATCAGAATATCCCACAGAATATTAAACAGTAGTAAGGCAATTGTTACATTTCAATTAGGACAGGAAAATAGAACCCTCTGTGGTATATGACCAAGATATTGCTGCTAAATTTATCAGCCAGTGTTGATCAAACTCCATTGATATTCGATTACTACATGGCAGAAATAATTTCCTCCATGTTTTAAGCTTTTCAACAGCAAAAGGAGCTTAAGGAAAAGGGTAGTCAAAATAAATTAAGGAAATGTAGACAATTTAAATGTGCTATTTGTGTTTTAAAAAGCTTCAAATTTGCTTCAATGACAACAATACCTTTGGTTGGATGATCAGATCTCCAAGTGGACTTAGTTATGCTTTTACACTTTTGTGCAGTTTTTATACTTGCTTGTTCTAGTATAGATTTTTTTCCTCACTAGTTCTAAGAAGTTTTCATTCACTTCAATACATAAATGGGAACTGTATTTGTATCAAGTTATGTGGAAAATTTTCTGCAAGAAAACACAGACAAAAAAATGTTGACTGAAGAATTTATGGTTTTGTGGAGAAAAGTATAAACTTCTCTTTTCTTTCTTTTTTTAACAGAGTAGAGCTACTGACCAGCCTACTGGTGCCATGCTGAAGAGCTAAACATCCTGACCCAGCTCAAATATCCACTACACCTACTTTCAGATGAATAGTTATCTCTTCTTTTCAACTAAAGTCCCTTCTAGTTGTTTCCTTACACACCATGCAAAATAATGGCTTACAAATTACTTTTAGTGCACAAAGTACCTGAGAATAGCAAATTGAATTTTTATTTCCATTATTAGCTTCTACGCGAGCACATATCTCCATATACTTACCATATATTTATCCTATAAGGTCATAGGTTACAGAGCATTTCACATGTAGTCCACAGGGTAAGTCATTCAAATCTTGCCTAATCAGGAGCATCCACTGTTTTCTGGTGACAGTGGATGTATCAGACTCAAAGGAAATGAATAGGTACAGAAATCCATAATAAAGTTTTGCTTGTTTGTTTGTTTACATTATCATCTGTTGAGTCCAGAGCCTCAAAACACCTCTTTGTTGATAAAATTTTGCAGTTTTAAATACCTCATATGAACAGCTACAGCAGCGAATTTGCAAATTACTGCAAAAGTGAAATAACAATATAGTCCTGACCTGGAAATAAAATGCAGGTATCATTCTTCCTTAAAGAGAAGCTGCAAAACTGTGGCACAGAGCTATGGTAGCTGTTAGAAAGCATAGGTCAGAAGCCACTGAGTGCTAGAGAAATGGTTAATGTCGCCCACACAAGGTGACATCATGAAAATCTCAAAGAGCTTTTGTTGTTCAAGCTTTTCCTCCTTCATTGTTGGGTGTACTATAATTTACCAAAAATCTAGGAAAAGAGAAGTTAATAAAAGGATTAGTTCACCTACATGAAGTAAGCATCAAAGATATTGTGGTCTTCCCAGAATAAATTTATTACACAGTTGTTTAAATTTTCAGTCCACTAAGATATGTGAAGGAAAACACTGGATTTCAGGCTTTATAAACATTTTTGGGGCAAGCATGTAACCTGTGCCTTAAGAATTCATTACTTAAGTGGCTGAAGAAACTCCTAACTTTTAAATGCTGGGCATGCTGGTTTTGAAAGCAAGTTTTTGTCCTAGATAAAGCTGAGTCCAAAGACTTACATCCTTCCTGTACTCAAACACTATAGGTTTTCTACGCAAAAGGACCTTGACATAACATGTCAAGACAATTCAAGTGAGTTGACTTGACATATTATGTAATGGAGATATGCTAAGAGGCTATTCTTTTAGTTGTTCACTCTTTTCAGCTGTTATTTCTCTCTTCCAAACACCTTATTTTTTATGCCAGAGAACTCTTGTCTGTAGTGTTCATTTATTTGCCACTTTTACTTTATGGCTCCATATCAGGAGAAATCCTTCAAAAGCTGTCATTGAGAAAAACAGACCGACAGCAAATCCCATCTTTTTTTGTGCATGCTAAAAGTACAGAAATCAGGCCATGCCAAACCAGTACATGTACAAAATTATAAAACCAAAAAAAGTTGAAGTCCTGAAGGAATAAGAAAAGGTGCAGGAACTTTCAGGGAAATCCTTGCTGTGCTTGCTTCTAAAACTACAGGGTGGTAGTAATTCTGTACAAGCCTATACATTTTAAAAAAAAGATAAAAAATGATCCTTTCAGTTATGAAATATAGCAAAGGGATTAAAAGAAAAAGGAAAATTATTGTCAGGAGAAACTATAAAGATGACCAGAGCATGAATCAGGCTTTAGTAACATCAGACTAACTATCAGCTGCTTCTGCTTGTTTCAGTTCAAGTGAGAGGGGTGTACTTGTCAGGGTGAATGTCCCAAAACACCTTTTTGATTATTGAAATTAATATCTGGCATTGACTGGATTTCACTATACACCCTGAATTTCTTCTTCTTTGTACCTTCCTTGAAGAGAGATGAAGAAATTCAGGGTGTATAGTGAAAGCTTACTTCTCTAGCTTGTTTCTGTTATTTGCTTTATATCAACTTCTGCTCCAAGTATATTAATGCCTTGGTTTGGGTTTCTTTCAGTTCCCCTTTTCTCAAAAAGTGCCCTTTCTGATATTAATTTTCTTCTTCACATGCAGGCACTTAGTCATGAATTTGCACAGAACATCCCTATTTTGAGGTACTTTCTTTCAAAATGCCATTTCTGTCCAAATGAGAATTTCTCCATGTGATTAGGTAGAAATTTAAACAAAGGAAAACTACCAAATCTTCCAAACATCCTTGCCTGTTTGAATAGTCTGGTTTTGGAGCTGCATGGAGCTTGTATATCCCTTAATGATCATCAGTGTTTGCTGCCCTCGGGGCTAAGTAGAATAGAATGGTTAGGATTTTGAACACTAGGTGTGATTAAAGGTTTTGAAAGAAACTTGCATTTCCCAGACTACTATCCTCACTTCCAGGAAGAGGATTGTCACATATTTCTTAGACACTTTTATTAGGTTCCTCTGACTACCAGCTGATACTCAGTAACCCTCCCCAGTTTTGCCTAAATGATACATGAGCAAAAGTTTTAGTTTCTTCCTCTTATTCTATATAAAGAGACCATATGGTTAGGATAAGTAAAATGAAGAATATTCATCTGTTCAGTCATTACACACAGGGCACACATCTCTGGAAAACTGCTGTAAGTTAAATGCATGTAGCTCGTCCTATATATACCATCCAGTAGAATTCAAAATCTCTTTTTTCCTTTCATTTTGAAACTATAAAATATTAAGTAAGTAATACAGTTGAAAGAGAAGTGTGTCCTTCAAAGAAAAAGAATGCTATCCTGTTATTTGTAAGTTTATGGGGCTGACATTTTTTTCTCCTTGGAGTTTTATAACAGTATGACTCAGTTAATTGGATTGAAAGCCAAGGGCTGTCACAACTTGAATACAGAAATAAAACATTACACTCATATACTCTTCTGTAGGAACAGAAAAAAACCATATGGGTTTATTATGGCTGTTTTAAAAAGTACTCAGTACAGGGAACTTAAGGGTCAGTGTGGAAGAATGTTTAAATACAGAAAAAGCAACCATTAAGTAATGTTGTTTTTGGACGTTTCTGTGTGTAAAAATATGCCAGTTGTATAATTCTGAAGTGTCTCCTTCTGCTCTGCATATAACAGCACAAATTTAGTTCAGAAAAGTCATCCAACACATCCAATGACATTTTTGTTCAGCTGTCAGAAAAAAGATATGTTTGAGCAATGGCTGCCTATCTTCAACTCTCTATCTGTGCTCATCTCCCTGAAATATGCTGAAAATAAAAAACCTCTAAGTATTGTAATCCCAAATTGCTTTTTTGAGGATTGTATGTTTATTTTGCAGAAGTGCTAATCACAATATCGTCAATCAATGGGCATGTGTTCAAGATATATTCACCCAGTCCCTGAACATATTTCTGAATTTAAGACAAAAACAAAGAGGTGACTAATACACCTGAAAGAGAGATGCTATGCAAAGGATCAGTGAAAGACCATCTGTAATTCTGACTGCTGAACTCCAGCAGCTGCATATACATCAAGGTAAGTAGTGGGTCAAAGCTGTAAGAAAGTGAGAGATTTGGGATTTTCTTTCTTTCACAGTAAAGGAATATGAGGTCTGTGTTAGTTTTTAGCAGTGACTTCTAATTGCATGCATGTAACAGGGTAAGTTGGTTGTGTTTTATGATGCAGACTGAAGTCCCAGACTCAATGCAGTGAAACATAACACAGCATGTTATAACATAACAACAGAAGTCAAATACAAAACCCAATAAAAAAATGTGACAGCAATTTGGGACAATAATTGCCCTGCAGGCCCTACACTTAAAAATTCCCATGTTCACATAGGATGAAATCCACATGCTAAACAGTGGCAATAGGATCTGTGCTACTGTATTTCTACTTTCATAGCCTAGCCTTTTTCTTCACATACCAAACATAAAACTGTATGGACACTAACAATTACCTTTTATTACTTAAAGTACTTTAACATACCTTTACCTTCTGATAGTACCATCATCTTATGTTATTATTGGGAGCAGATGCAGTCTTACATATAACAAAAGGCAAGTTGTGAGCTAAATGACTTGGTGAAGATAATACGCAGTTTAGAGAGATACATTCTCAATGTCTTATGAAATATTAGGGAATTAAAGACAGGCCTCACTCAAGTATGAGGGAGTCAGACAGTAAATTCAGGGACTTTTATTTGCTTCAGATCAGAGAAAGCACATGCTAAAAAACTTGAAAGGTCTCTAGTTGATATTTGCAGGAGGGCAGCCATGGTTAAACATGATGCAATCAGTTTGCAGAAGAGTAAAATACTCTTCCCTCATCACACCAGGATCTCAAGATAACCTCGGGATAGCTTCAGCATAGAATGTATATGCATACAGGTGTATATATATATTCACACGTACGTACATACATATGTATATCTATGTATCTATATATATATATGTACACTTTAAGTTTTTTTTGTGCATGCCCAGAAGCAGTAAAGGATCTCTGCCATCTGTGAGAATCTACCAATAGCTGCAGGACAAAAATGGCATTGTTATGCTGCTCAGTGGAGCTAGACTGCTGCTAGAACTCCAGAAAAAGGGGTTTGTGCACTTTATGGAACTTCCGAGCGCCTCCTTCCTCTATATTCACCCACCATTGGATTTTGGTGCTTCCTGTCTGTGGTGTGAATCTCTTCCTAAAGTGCTTCTCTCCGAGGGGAAGTCTTTTTCATCTGTTCTATAAGTTTCTTTTCCTCACTGTTACCTTCTTGAATTGAAATAAAATAGGAGGAAAACAGCAATTATCTCTCAGTATCATGTATAAGGTTGCTGAGGTAAGTTGGATTTTCAGCCAGTATTAAATTCTTTAATATTTTGATTCCAGAAAGCCCAAATTTTATGTGTTTTTTTTTATCATTTTAGATTCTTTTAGAAGTACCTACGTAGAAGTACCCACGTCATGGGTCTATTACTTTATGGAGTAAATGTTTATGTTAAGAGAAAAATATGTAAGGAAAAATACATCTTTCTGAAATCACTTAGTAACTTTCCTTTTGTCATAAAAGAAAGGAATTTGAAAAATGATCCTAATAAAAACAATCATATCTGTAAATACAGTCATAAATTATGCCACAAAACATAGACACATTTAAGCTGAAAATTACTTCTGAAGTAATATAAAAACAATTTTATACTCAGATCTAAGTCAAATGAAAACTTCAAAATGTTAAAGAGAACAGCAGATGTTGGTTTTCATGTTTATTGAAAAACAGTTCTATTGTAATACAATCCTCTCTGACTGACTTTTTTTAATTCTGTTTGCTTTGTTATGTAACAACCTGGGATCATGGTAACTTTCAATGACAGAAGTGTCCAGATTGTAATAAAAACCTATACATGTCAAATATCAGAGCAACACTTAAATAGAACTATAATACTGCAAAAAGAAGCAGAGCTAAAACAAAGCAGAAGAATTTTCTTTCTCTTTTGCTAATTAAAACAGGGAATTTCCTTGACTCCATTTTAAAAATATAGCAAACAGCATTGGAATAGAATCTAGCAGTATTTGTGTTCAATACTATATAATATCCCTGTAATTTGTTCAAATCTTTTACTGTACTCAGTGAAAGATTTATTACTGAATTCTGTGAGGGCAAAAATGAGGATATGTTTTATAATCACATTTAAATAGGGTGAATGGATGTGAATCACCTGCTTTGGGGCTGTCATCACATATAAGGTTTATAAAATAACCCAAGCTACATAGAGTCAGTAACACAGCTTTTACAGCATTTATAGTAAATAATATCTTTTAAGAACATTTAAACACCTGCTGTCTTTCTGGAAAGTGAATAAGCACAGGCTCTAGGAGATACCTGAGGTGACTGACCTGCAGCTTGGAATACCATTTGCACAAACTGCATCCAAAGTATTCTTACCTGTGACAGGGTGAGGAAATGTCATCTACCAGGTGGCTGCTTACCAAAGGATTCACGTCTTGATGAGTTGTTCATTCACTCATGAGATTATTGGAGGTCAGCGCAGGTCTGAATGAAGTGGTCTTTTGTTCTCAGAATTGACACTGATTAGAAAAGGCACTGCAATGAGTAAGAGGTATCAGGGAGCACTAGGACTGAGTCCCACTCACCAAAGCTGTCCAATTGTGGTCCAGCTGGTGGCTGGATCATTTTGACAAGACTGATATTGCAGGATAAAGGATATTTCTACCTGTTTCCTCAGGTACAGATAAGCAAAAACATTCTTACATGCCCTGACACAAAATCAGATGAGCTGAGGAGAGCAGAGAAAGTCCTGTGTAAGTAGGTGTTTTTGTAATTAAGATCACTGAAATGGCTTAGGTTGGCTTGTACACATGTCAAGTGCGTGGTCAGGTCCAGCAAAAAAAAAAAAAAAAAAAAAAAAAAAGTAGGGAAGCTGTGGCATGATCCTGAGGAGCAGAGAGCAGTAAAACCAGATAATAAGTTGTGCAGCTTTTTCTTCCCCGCAGAATTTCAGTTTTCTTGCATATTATAAAAGTACAAAAACTTGTGCACAGAATTGCAATTATACTTGCTGCTGTTATATAGAAAAAATACATTAGGATAGCTTACCAATATAGTGAATATTTTCACTTAGAAATTAAATGTCAGGACCTAAGATAAAGCTACTTCAATAGTCATTGGCTGCCCAAGGAGACAGAAGTTTGCACATGTGGCTCCTCTTCATGTCTCCCACTGTCCGGACCCCTGTCTTGTATTCTGATTCATCCCATAATCTCATGAACACAGCAGGGTCTTCTGAGAGTGAGTAATGATGCTAACCCTGACCAAAGCAGCACATCATGAACAGCAAGGGCTTATCTAATAATCTATGTGGAAGTGCAAGGGGAAAAAAGAAAAGTTTTGACATAGCCTGAAATTCCACCAGAAACCTTAGGTTCTTTTTGGATTGTCAGTTTCAGTTGCTTTGTGAAATGGGGTAGATGAAATAATACACAATCTCTCATCTGATTTTCTTTCTCTCTCTTGTATTGTTTAAAAAGAGGAATCCTCTGAGCTCCATGCAGTAGGGCTAAAATTCTTTCACAACTAAAAGGGGAAGAAAGATTGCAAAATTACTCACACCACATCTGGGGGTTTTTGTCAGCAGATCCTTGAGGCTGATTTTCTGTTCCTGTCAAGAAGTGTAATGTGCTGCAAATTTAATCTAGCTGAAAACATGAGGAAGAGTAACTGCCAGACACCTTCAAAAAAATTTAGCAAACATGAGGGAAAATTAACTAAGGCAAGACAAATAAAACCAGGCTATCCAAAAGTTGTGAAATTCCCAGAGAAATGGGAGAAATACCCAGAGATATTCTGTTTGGAATTTATCTGGATACTGATCCAAACAGCTTATATTTGTCAGCTTTATTATGGCAATATTTTTCCTTTATATTTTATCTATTTTATGTAATTTAAAAAGCACATTAAATCTTGGAGAAGCTAGTTGGGGTTAGGGAGTGAATTTTTATGGAAGAATTAAGAGGAGCATTGAAAAGGTATACTGATCAAGTTTATTATTCTGAAACTTGTACAGTTGCTCAGTCCTGTGCCAAGTGGTATGAACTCTGCAGAATGACTATGGTCAACTGAATGTGTTAGTTATGAAAGCCAGTGTACCTGTTCTGTGTCTTCTTTCTTACTGTCCTCCTATAAAATCATGTCTATTTGGCCAGGAATATATTTTCTCTGCTTATCTTAGTTTTCTTTGTGAGCTCGCTTAACTCACAACTTCATTATGTTTCCATTATTTCTAAATTCTCCAGAAATAGGATACAAAATGCTCTCTCAGGGTATATCAGCAGAGTAACTACAGGGTTTTAAAGGAATATAGCCCCTTCTTGTTTGGTTCTATATATAGGCAGTGCTGCTATGTAGCCTGCAGTTCTCAGAAGGCAGTACTAGGAGAGGACCACAGTCCTGAGAGCACTCCCTTCACACGAGGATGGGAAAGGGCAGCAGCCCTGGGTTTTGAGAGCTGCCTTTTAGCTACCAGTGTAGGCTCTGAGTACCAGCCTTGAAGACCCAAATATGGTACATTTGTAGACTTGGATAGTTTGTGAATCTATTTCTTTATTCACATAATTCCATCTGAACCACATTTATGTCCAATTCCAAAATAGCATGATAGAGTTTTTACATAATTTGAAATGAACACAATGATACAAAGGTTCACACCTCTCTTTAGTCAGAAGCAGAAAATTGCACTCAGGTGTTTTTAAGCAGGTGTTCCAGTTTTGAGACAAATTAGGAGGTCCTGTCACCCCAGAAAAACTAAGCAAATCAAGGACTATTGCACTCCCAGTTATGTTTCAAAGTGAAAACCTTTCTTATCCTTACCTTAATATCATTCCAGAGCAAGTGACTTTATAACAAAACACGAACCTATACTATGTAAAAACTAAGTAATCATGAAAAATATTATCCCTTTATTTTTCCCAAAAAAACCTTAAAAAGCTGTCACAACACAGGATACATGATGTGTGTTTATGTCTGCTTTTGGGAAAAGAGAATGAACTAAATAATAATTCATTCTCTGAACTCTCTTTTTCCCTCTTCAAAAGTCTGATCTAAAGCCACTGTGGCAGCAAAGGTGTCACAGTCCTTGGCAATGGCATGACATATGCCCTGCAAGATGCTGTATGCCTTCTGTTTCCAGTTAGTAAAAAAAAAAGGGAGAAAAGGGAGACAAGGTTTTTGTCCTGCTGTGGTCTCTGTCCCTTCAAACCCAGCTATACTTTGGCTTCTTCTTGACTTCTGAACAGGCAGTTAGTAATCACTGGACATTCCCTGCAACACCTTTACTAAGCAGTTTTCTTCAAAAATGATTCCAAGTTGGTGAGCACAAAAAAGAACTTGCATATCAATACCATTTGAAATTATAGTTTCAACAGTATTGACTGATTTTTTTTCTAGCTTTAAGCTACTTTTATACTATTTTATACTTTTTTATAACCCTGTGGGCATGCTAAGTAACACTGCTTATCCCAACTGGTTTCACACCTAATGAGCCAGTTCTCTCTATACAATGTCAGTCAGATATCTCACTGTAGCCAGAGGCATTTGTGTTTGTCAACTGGCAGACTGATTCAATAGATACCAGGATGCAAACCTCTGCAAACTTTCACCACTTCATTCAGTAATGAACAATTACAGTCAATACTTTGTTTTTTGGAAATTACGTAATCTGCAGAGGTGGGATTTAAAGATGTTCTCAGGCAGTAAAAAATATGCAGCTTTTCTTTTTTTTTTTTTTAATTAATAAATTATTTTAAAATTTAAAAGGCGACTATTAAGTAGTAAATGGAAGTATTACTTTTACATATTTATATTCCTAGAGGAAGGAGTTTTTTCCAAGCACAATGTTGAATTTTCCTAGGACAAGTCAGTACAGAGAGAAAACAAGCTGGAGATACAAAGACATGAGATACTTAAAATTCACCAAGAACCTGGACAGGAACAACATACCGGAGTAGCCAAGAGAATGGAAATGTATATTGAGCAAGTAGAGTTTAGCTGAATAACAATGGTTATAATTATTATATCCATCATTAAACTGACATGAGTCTATCATTGGACCAAAAAACAAACCAACAAACAAACAAAAAAACACCAAACAAAAAAGAAATGCTTTAAAATACAATTTCAATCTAATTTGCAATAGAGATTTAAATGTTGAACTATTGTATTGCCATTAAACTATCATCATCTGTCCAGAAAATAAAATGTGAAGGCCATTTATCCTTGCTGAATGGATTCTCTAAGAAATCATCCTAATGATTTTTTGAGCAGCAAAAAATTCAGCTACATTTAAATAAGTCAGGCTTCTAACTGGAGAGCTTCATTCTGAAAATCAGCACCTTTTATCAGAGACCACCACAGTCATTAGCCAGCTAAGTGTACCTAAATTTAGCCAGCTGAATGTTACCTAAAATGTAATGTGACTGACTTCCAAGTGATATTATTTTATTTGGATTTATTCTCAAGATACATTTTTCATTTAAACTCTGTGAGAGATTTTTTACATAAATAAGGGGTTCCCTCTATAGAAGAGAGTAAGTCATTGCATAAGAAAGAAAGAAAGAAAAAGATAAAGATCTACAAGATGCTAAACTTCAGTTAGCCATACTAACAAATTTTGATGATATTGATATTCAATATTGATATTGCATCTAATTCTTGGGGGGAAAAAGTCGACAACCAAAAAAAAAAAAGCATTTATTTTATGGTCTCAGAACAATTCTCATGACAGATATTGCAACATGGCTTAGTAACATTCATGCTGGTGATGAAAGATTCCAAACAGTATCCATTTTCACTGAAAAACTCAAGGTTATTTGAAAATGTCGTATTTCTGCTAATGTAATTGACCATGTCACCTGCACCCTCAGACATTCCTAAGACATCAACTTAAGTCTTTTAAATACATGTTAAAGTCTATTACAATATTTATTTTAAGAGACTCAATCCCATCTGAAGATTTTGCCATAGGTATTAACAATGAAAAAATATCTGTTTGACTGTATATTCCATTCTCCTACTAATCCTTGCTAAAATAAATTGTTCCCAAGGAGAAGCAGATTCTGCTTCTCCTGGTATCAGGGGAAAAGTAAATACAGAGCTCTGAAGCCAGAATGATATTCAGAAAATTGAAGCAGAATGTAGCCCTGTAGGTTTTTCTGATCCTGTTTTAAATGATGGGAGTGATGATGTTTTTACTATTTCCCAAAGAAAACCCCTTTGCAGTTTAACAGACTTGAATCCAAATGTTACTTTTACTCCTGACATTTACTTTATTTTTATTTTCTCCTTTATTTTTAGTTTCTTCCTGTTTCCCGACTCATTTACTATTGGGTGACACAATGCATGCTACACATATGTATAGATAACGACAAGCTCTGCCTGCTACCACTAATATTCAGAGACCAAACATGACTGCTGAAAATACTCTGTAATCCTAGTTCATGTCACAGATTCAATCCAACTTTTCTGGAATATCTCACACCACCACCTTTCATTTTTCCCAGCACACTTCATTATAGCTCTGCATCATAGTGCATATGTTCATGTGGTTATGTGCTCTTTAACTGTCTCGTCATGGACAAGTTTCATTTCATTTTCCCCAGGCTGCTCAACAACTGACATGCCAAATGAGGAATTCCCAAACAGCCTTCCTCTTATTTTTTTCCCCCAAATGTAATGTCTCTCATAGGCACAATTGAATATATCTGTGAAAATCACACATAGTTTCTTCAAAAAACCCCACAGCTCACTCACAGCAATGATTTAATATTGACAGTTGAGCCAGGGACTAGGACTGTTGTTCATTTTTTGAGTAGGACAAGGAAATGCAGCAGCACCTGTGTTGAGTCTCTCAAGAAGAGCACCTCCAAGCATACTACACACAAGAAACACAACTGTTAAAATGAGTGCTGTAGACCAGGGGTAGTTGAAAGGTGGGCCAAGAGAAAGGCTTTTAGAAGAAAGCTGAACTTAAAAGAAGAATCATGGAGACATTATGCATGTTTCCTAGTTCCTTTCCATGAGTGTTATGGTGCAAAAAGCACACCACTCTCAAGAAAAAAGCTGCAGCAAGAGGGTTGTGGGACTAGAGTTCTCTGGAGTCTATAGATCCATTTTACTCTAATTAATGATTCTTTATTCATCTATGAGCAGGCAGTGCTCAGAATTGAATATAAACCAAATGCACTGCCAGTCAGGCAAACATAGGGGTTTTTTTTTAGGTTCATCTTTCATTTAGTAAAATATGATGGACAGTAAAGTGACAGTAAATCTGCCTATTCTAACTGATTTTTTTTTTCCCTGAAGGACCAGGGCAATCCTGTCTGATTTCTTGCTTTTCGGAAGGCACTCCAGGCTATGCTTCTTCTCTAGAAGCACCCTAGAGGTATCTTCACTGGCACAAAATGTAAATATGCTCAGCTTCTTCTTACCGGTACAAGCTTTTCAAAGCAAAATGGTGAATAGGGGAAATTACTTGGAAAATAATGAATTATTTAGGATATTAGGGCATTCAGGTTTTCTTTGCTAATATGTGGTTAAACTGACCCATTTTTACCCATCCTTTTGCCACTTCAGATTATGACATCCCAGTATGTGATTATTTTTTTTTAACCATCAAAAATTATTTTCAGTATAATGCTCTCACAGGACAATGCTTTTGTAGCTCATGATGTTTGTATATACTTCTCTTGTAAGGCTGACTTTTAAGTGCTGTAACACATTTAATGACCACCTGTCAACTGATTTTTGCCCTTAAAATTGGAAGCGTACATTTATTCATGTCTATATCCAACAGGAATTAAGGAAGGCAGAAGGACCTCACCTAATGTTGTCCTCTGACTGTTGATGATGACGATCACAATATGGATGTTAAAGTTAATTGAGGTATGTAGGGGAGAGGTTTGTAAAAAGTTGTGTTTTTCAGCACACTTCTGATCTGCCCTAATTTTCTTAGCTGAAACTTCACAAAAAGCAGAGGGTCCACAGAGGAACCTGTGGTATTTTCTGGTAGGTCTTCTAGCAAGACTAGGGGAGGATACACACTATAGAGAAGATACATGCTATAGGATAGATACAATCATGTGGAGTCATCAGATTGAATGAAATTAGTCAGTGCTAAGCTCAAGTCCTAGTCAAGGTAATATTTACAAGTCATAACTGCCTGAATAGAGAATGAGAGAATATTTAATAACAAGGAAACAAATACACATGTGCCCTATAGACTAGATACTATTAAGAGGACATTTTTTGTCCAAGGCTGTTTGCAGGAGATTCCCAACAGATGTGCATTCTGCACGACTGTTCCAGGTAAAAATATACTTTTAAAAACCAATAAGGTCATGCCAGCATAATGAATGGGATTGTCTTTCATACAGAGAACCCTGTGACCCATATCTGATACATTTGAGCAGTTAATAAGGAAGTTCCATTTATGTCAAGCCATCTGAATCCATTTCATAATCAGACTTCCTTAGAGAGAGCATGCTGTGAGAAACATCAAAAAAGAAACATTAAAAAAAAATAGGATTTTTATTTTATTTTATTTTATTTTATTTTATTTTATTTTATTTGTAAGGGGGATGGTGTCAGAACCTAAAGTTGGCGGCACTTTGAAATCAGTAACAATCAATTCTGTAACTACCTGGAAGTACGTAACAATTGTCAGAATAGTCAAGATGTCAAATTCTGGTGATGTGAGCTCACTGATGTTATAGCAGAAGCCTTTTAATGCATCTCTCCTTGAGATTTATCATATCAGGTGTGCATAAAAAAGACAACATGCAATGTAACGAAATCTTTGCGGATAAGCAGAAATGTGAGGGATTATGGAATAAAATAAATCTGACTTTTGTGATGATGCATGAGTGAAGATTAAAATAAATAATGTCTGAAAAGAGTAGACCAAGACTGATTATAGCAGAAGCCTGAATTGAAATATGTAGGATTTTTAAAAATCTGCCTTTCATGTAAGAATTCATTATATGAAATGTGGGGACATGTAAAGTGATCATTTGAGAAAGACACAGGTGATATTTGTTGATGGAGAGAAAAGAAGAGAAGAGAAGAGAAGAGAAGAGAAGAGAAGAGAAGAGAAGAGAAGAGAAGAGAAGAGAAGAGAAGAGAAGAGAAGAGAAGAGAAGAGAAGAGAAGAGAAGAGAAGAGAAGAGAAGAGAAGAGAAGAGAAGAGAAGAGAAGAGAAGAGAAGAGAGAAAAGAAAAGAAAAGAAAAGAAAAGAAAAGAAAATAAAAGAAAA
Source organism: Sylvia atricapilla (assembly GCF_009819655.1). Lineage (NCBI taxonomy): Eukaryota > Metazoa > Chordata > Aves > Passeriformes > Sylviidae > Sylvia > Sylvia atricapilla. The sequence goes on along the minus strand of NC_089174.1, from coordinate 48,631,538 downwards.
GAAAAGAAATGAAAAGAAAAGAAAGAAAAGAAAAGAAAAGAAAAGAAAAGAAAAGAAAAGAAAGTAAACGAAAAGAAACGAAAAGAAAAGAAAAGAAAAGAAAAGAAAAGAAAAGAAAAGAGAATGCTATTATTGTCAAGGATGTATTTATTTTCCTAAAAGCAGTGTTTATTAAAAGAAATATTTCTTTATTTTTTAGTTTTTATTTTTAAGTTTTGCTACTAAGATAGAGTTTCAATCCATAAATATATAACAGTGATTTACGGTATTGAATTAATGCCAGTTCTCATAAATTAGATTACTTCATCTGTGATACACAACTGTGTCCCTTCCAAAAGAAGTTGGAAGCACAGCATGCCTGAATTCTGTGGTTATTTCATATCTTGCAGTGAGAATCAGATCATTAAAGAACCTGTCTTACAAGGAAATAAGGACATGCAGAAGCCGATCTGCCATTCTCTTTAACATACTCCGGTCAAAATAAAAACTTATTCAACAGAAATACTTCCATTGCAGACTCACATGACTTTTTAAATGGAAAATCTCATTTTCCTAAGAAATGGAACATTCTTCATGAAATAATGCACCTGTTTAAAAATACAGGATACTTTTGAAAACTGCCATTTTTCTGTAAAAATTGAATACACTGTAAAACTGAATACAAACCCTGTCTGGTATTACCCGGGCCTCACATCAGAATGTAATAATTGATATTTCTAGTTCCTATTTCTGTGTTTTCTCATCTCTTCTTTCAGTCACTTGAGGTAAGTTACTGACCCTCTCCAGTTCCCCCTTGCAAAAATTTATGACCTGGATTCAATATTCTTAAAAGGTATGCTGAGACTGTAACCTATGTAAAATGGTCTGAGATTCTAAAATAAGACATTCTTTCTAAATGGGATTATAGATAAAGCACTTTCTTTAAAGAAGATCTTATACACTGATGATCTTTTTCCCCCAACATTTTGTTCTCTTCAGTTTCAAAAGAGAGTGTACAACCCAATACACCCTAATGGAACTTCATGGAAAAAGATTGATTTCTCCAGTCACCATCTTTTATTAATCACCAATATTTATAATTTTGTTCCCACCACCAGACACACCACTGAATACATTCTCTGAAAGAAATAAAACAACTTTGTAAAAGCTCATACTGCAACATCTGCATGCAGAAATCTATTGGAGGTTTTAGCCTAAAATCATTCATGAAGACCTTGTGGGCTTTCTTCACTGCCTATTAAACCTACTCTCTCTTATGTATACTAAATGTGACTAAATTCTTGGCAGAGGCAGTATAACCAACATATTTGATCATTTTACCGAGTCTTTGACATATACTAACCTTGAAAAAAGTTGTTCAGTTTCACTTCTTGCAAAATTGTAGTTCTGATAAACAAATTTCCAATGCTTACTAGTGTTACCTCCCTAAGAATGAACATTATGTGGAATATGACATCAGGTTTTATTTTTAAAATGTATATATATTTTGACTTTGTAGATTCAAACATCTTGACTCAAAACTAGATTAACACAAAGAAAAACAAACAAACAAAACCTCAAAATAAATAACATCCGCCACCAAAACAACAAGAATAAAAAAAATGTGGAGGGAACAAGAAACACCGGAGGAAATATCTCATTTGGACTGAACTGACATTCTGGAAGTCTCTTGGAACAGGCATAGAGTGAGAAAGGAAGGAGAGGTTGAGTTAAGATGCTGTAAGGTTGAAGAAGGATTACAAAGCAGAAGATAAAGGAGAAAAAAGAGAAAGACATTTTAAACATTACAAAGAGAAAGCATTTGTCCAGGTATAAGGGCATTGGTAAAAGGGAAAAGAGAATTGATAGTTGTGACTCCTTAATCAAAAAGATTTTATTCCCTTGCTTTTTTTGTTTCTCCTAATGTCTTTTTACTGTGTTAATACAGAGGTGTCAGATGTGATGATAGGGTAATCCACTTAAAATTCTGGTTCTGTTATCTATCACTGTAGCTTTTATGGGTATATTTTGTAAACTCTGGACAGGCATAAAATAGTCTTCTCAAAAATCAAACTTTTGGGGCTTTTTGAAAAGTCCACATACAGCATATGAAGGAAGACTGTTAACAATTCTGCTGCAAGACATGTATAGATCTGAGAAACTTAAGAGATGAATACCCATGGACTATATTGTACTGATGAAATTTCATTAAGGTCTTCCAGTGGCAATCTTCCATTTTCTAAAAGAAATCTTAGCTCTGCATCTTTTTGCCCTTACGTTTCATGCCATTTTCCCTTATTTGCTTCTAGTAGTCTAGTATTTGAAAGATCATTCAGTTTGTTCTGCATTTTTTTCTATGTCCATGACACTCCAAGTTTTATGTTGTCACTAAATTTCTAATAGTGTACTCTCACCTTTGCTGACAAGATTGCTAGCAAAGACACTGGATAAGACCTTCTCCTAGACTGAATCTTGAGAAGCAGAGTTTGTAATTTTCTTCTCCCAAGAACTGTAATCTCTCACCAAAACTTCTCTAAAAGGCCAGGTCTCTATACAATTAGAGAAAATCTAAATATTTTATTGCTTATTTGATTATTTCCCATGCAGCATTGACAAGGTTTTAATAGAAGACATACTAAAGGATCAGGTTTTTCAAAGAAGGATACCAAAATAGATATATGTGATTTGTGTAAGATTATGTTGCCATGGATCCAAGAGCAAATTCACCACCTTTTTTTAATTATTCTGTCTTTCAAAATTACAATTTCTAGACACAGAAAGTGTCCTCACTATTACAGCAATCAGACTGAATTTATGAGCCTGCCTGGGTCACCCAGCATTCATGTTCTGCGTAACGTAACATAAAAGGATTCCTAAAATGAGAGCTTATGCTGAGCTTGCACTCCAGAACCTGGTATGATTGCTGGGCTTGGCTGGACTCTGTTGTCAAGTATCACCTGCCACAGCTTTCTCACACATTAAGTCTGGTTAATATTCAGTGCAAAAATATTCTGTCTGCTTTAATCAAGGCAATATGGATTGTCACCAAAATGAGAAGTTTTTTCTCTAGTGCTGATGACAGTTTCTTTGGGTGATGTTAAATGGGGAAACAGTGCCAAAATGGCACTTTATAAATGGAGAAAGCATTAATTATGTTGTACATAACAGAAGAGTAGAGAGGAACGTCAGTGCAGACAGTGTCTGTTGCCTAAAAAAAACATAACAGAGGCGGGCATTCAGGTGCTTCACACACTGGGCGAGCTACTGGAAAGAGAAACACAACATATTGGAGCAAAGCCAGTTGTGAAAAAACCTGAATTCCTAATAATCATTCACATTAAAAAAAAAAAAAAAAAAGCAACACTTTAACTGCATTTCAAATTGCATACCCAGTTGCATCTGATTATAGCTGGTGTCTAAATCAACAAGATTCACAAGCTCCTTAAAATATGGTATTGTCACACCTCCAGATTGGATGACTTATGTAAATAGCCAATCTAGTACTATGAGTTTCAATTTCCAAATAATTTTAGCAAAAAATAACTAAAATTTAGTTTGCATTGTTACATATATATTCAGTATTGTTGCATGGAAGTATTCACAACAGACTACACTAGACAAGAACTATTCATTTGAAGTTTCTGTAGCATTTGGAAGTGAAAAAACTAAATAATTCATTTCTTTGAGTAGAATAAATTATAAAATTAATAAAAAGCTGTAGTCATTACTTATTTGCTTGTATGCAACTTTATGAGAGTCTCAGCTTATATCTGGATTGATTATATTATATCATACCTCTGTGAAGTAGATGCAGTGATTAAAAAAAAAAAAAAGGTTAAAAAATTAAATTGTGCCAGTTCTTAAATCTTTTAAAAATGAATTTCTGGCTCAAGATATTGCAATGTCATTTGTGTGTTGATACTTTTCCCAATTTGAAATAAGCAGCGTAAAGGCTTCCAAAATAGGTGTTATTTTGTTATTAGTCAACAAATTATGAAAAGCAAACTCAGGAGTTATCAAAATAACTGAGCAATGGATAAACTGTTGGAAGAAAACCAAGTCCCAGGTTCTTATTCCTTTATTATTCAAGTTGGATTAGCTGTCTTCTGTGGTTGCTCTCCAAAATACCTAAGTGTCAAGAAAAGGAACTCAAACACAAGCTCAGTCAGGAGCTGAATCTGTAGATTTCTCCAGAGGATGTATCTAATGACAGCCATGCAGGAAAGCAAAGCATGAGGATTAGCTGCCTGGTTTAATTAAACACCACATAGGTCTGAGTAGTGAGGCACAATATCACAGAATAGAATCATAGAATACTTTAGATTGGAAAAGACCCTTAAGATCATTGAGTCTAACCATAAACTTATCAGTGCAAACTACCCACTAAGCTGTGTCCCTAAGGGCCATATTTATAGGTCTTAAATACCTCCAAGGGACTTCTCTAGAGTCAGACTATTACAATATTTGGAAACCCTTACAATGATGAAGTTTTTTTCTAATATCCAGTCTTAAACTTCCCTTGTGCAACTTGAGGCTGTTTCCTCTTGTGCTACCTCTTGTTATTTGGGAAAAGAAAACAATCCCACTTCGAAACAGCCTCCTTTCATGTAGTTTCAAAGGTCTTTTCTCAGTAGCTGCTCATGACTTACTCTCTAGACACCGAGATTGTGGAAGGTGTATGAAGCATCAGTCTGAATGAGCTAGAGAAGAATTCAACAGCTGCTGCACTGTGATATTTTTCACATATTGAGGGGTGTTATCAACACAGGCTGGGGTATGAGAGGCTGGACATTAGCACTAGCAGCCCAGAAAGCCAAACGTGTCCTGGGCTGCATCCAAAGCAGTGTGGGCAGGAGGGCAGGGAGGGGATTCTGCCCCTCTGCTCTGCGCTGGTGAGGCCCCACCTGGAACCCTGCATCCAGCTCTGGGGCCCCAGTGCAGGAATGACATGGAGTGAGTTCATAGGAGAGATACAAAAGTGATGAGAGGTCTGGAGCACGTCTCCTATGAAGAAAGGCTGAGAGAGTTTGGGTTGTCCAACCTGGAGAAGCGAATGCTCCAAAGAGACCTTTTTGAGACATTTCAGTATTTAAAGGGAGTTTACAAGAAAAATTAGGACCAGCTTTCTAACACCGCCTGTTATGGTAGGAAAAGGGAAATTAGTTTTACATGAAGAGAGGGTAGATTTACACTAGATATAAGGAAGACTGGTTCTTTTAGGATGAGCACATTTAAACTCTGAAACAAGTTGTCCAGAGGAGTGATAGGTGCCTCATCTCTGGAAATATTCAAGATCAGGTTGGACAGGACTCTGAGCAACCAGATCTAGTTGAAGATGTCTGTGATCACTACAGGAGAGTAGGACTAGATGGTGTTTAAAGATCCCTTCCAACTCAAACTACTTTGTGATGCTATAGCATCCACATCAGAATCTATTACGAATGAGTATGCATTTTGAAAGATAACACAAAGATAAATTCTTTCATGATCTTCATCTGCTTAATTTAAATTCCAAAATATGTTATTTGTACAACAGATTCATTCTTCTGCATAATTTAATAGAATTCCTGGGGGGAAAATAGCCTGAACACTGGGAGGAATGAAAGAGCTCCATTTTGTCTTTTCTGGGCCTGTCTTCCCTCTCATTTTATAAGATGGACAAAAAACCTCCTCAATTTTTCAAAACTGCCTTTAAAGATCACAGAAATTAAGAAAACTTCAGTGAGTCATAGACATTTTCAAAGGTCTCCCAGCTCAGTATTTCATCAAAAAAGAAATAGAAAATGAATTGACACTTTAAAATAACAGAAGCAATGAAAAGGAAAATTAACTTCAGTATTCACAACCTAATTTGCATTCTCTCTTCGTTCTGGCAACTTGTGTAATCAACAGATGGTGCAAAGGCAAGTATACCTTTTGATTTTAGGAAAAAATAGGAAAAAAAAAGGTGACTCAGGAAATGCGTTCTGTCAAGTCTAAGTTATTAGGACTCATTCACTTATATTGCTAGCTTGGAACACGATACAAGCAAACTAGAGGACATTGAGTGTCTAACTGTCTTACAGAATTCTAAAAATGCATCCCATTAGCCCCAGTTCAGGAAGAAGCTATGTTCCTAAAATCACACTGGATCCTAAATATGGACATCAGTGTTATTGACTTTGTTGCTTATCTCCAACCTGTCCATAAAATTCAAATCAGGCAGGTACCAGCGGGATTTTATAATTCATCAGCATCAAACAGACATTTAGGTGTCCACTTCCTTCACTTTTTCAGCTCTGCATCAAATACCACGAATATAAGAGTTTGTCAGTCATTTCAGTGCTGACCAGAGCACTCCCAGTAACAGCTCTCCACAACTCCTTTTGCAAGCAAAGAACAAAAAAAGTCAGCATTAAAAAAGGATAAGCGTTATAGTCAACCATTGTCTAAATGACCTTTCTGTTTGTTCTGATGGTACCCTGTATATTATTGGAGCCCAGATGGATTTGCTGTTGTTGGGCAGCAGAATGCAAATTAGCTCTGTCAGCATCAATTATTAACTCTTATGATACAGATTCTTCTGTGTGAATACCTCATTTGCCACCCCTTCCTTACTGAGACTTTTATTTTCTACTGCAGATAAGCCTAGCTTTTTTTTTCAGAATAATAATTGCCATAGAATGTAAACCTTACTTTTAAATTTTTTCTCTCCTTGTTTGTATTTTAACATTTATAGAGCCCCGTGGACAATTAGTATAAGCTATTGAGAAGGCTGCCTTTTCTGGTCTACAACTGAGGAAAACTGCAGTGGATGTAAATACAGATTTCATCTATGAAGGCAAGATATGGCTTACTTTTCAGGTTCTGGTTTTGTTACAAGTCACTGTCTACAAGTAAGAGTTCATCAGACAAAAGGTGTGTTCCATTCCACATAGAAGCTAAAACCTGAGCTTTTCTCAGGGATAAAGTAAGATACCCAAAACTGTAAACTGACCATCAACCTTCACCAGACTTCTGTTCTTGCATTTTCTTTAAAAACACAGCTCTTCTGTGTGTTTCACTACGAAGTGATACACTCATCACAGTATTTTAGAGAGTTTGTGAAGCTTCTCTCTTGTGAAAGAGTCAAAAGAAATATAATAAAAGCACTAACTGCTTCTCAATCAGCACATATTAAGAAATAAAATTATTTCCACATGTATTTCTTTTTCCAAGCACTTTTGGCATGCATGAAGTATGTTGCTTGAATCTCCATGTTGCTTGTATTCCACATTATTAGAAAGCTGCAGTTGAAGCTTTCTGCAAGTTACCAGAGGGGTTGGGGTTTTTTAAAAATTTTACCTATAACTTAGGTCACTCTGTTAATGGATGGTTTTATTTTGATACTCAAGAACAATAATGTCCAGACTGTTTCTCTCTCTCTCAACTGTTAATTTGGTTTTCCATAAATTTGCTTTCAGAATAGATTTTGCCATATGACTATTTATGTATCATGAATGACCACAGAATGATTCATGTTGTTGTGGCCATCCCATGCTTTGATTGAGTTTGGAGAGAGAAATAAAACTCTCTGATTTCTTAAAAAGTTAACTGTTCCAGCTTGATAATTCCAGCTGGGAAATGCTTCTTTAGTTTTCAGGAAACCGTCATGATACTTCCAGATTTTGACATACCTTTTTTTTTCTTTTTTTTTTTTTCCTTAAAGAAACTAAATTTTCCACTGCATAAGGTTAAAAATTAATAATCCTCATATTTAGACATAGTAAGGAGTTTGTGGGATTTTCTCCTTGACATAGGACATTCCTGTAGTAAGATTCAGGATTTAAATCAAAAGTCTACATTCATATGATAAAATTATTGGTCTCCAGTATTTTCTGTCATTCTGCCAGAATGTGATCTTTATGAAAAGTCCTGTGGAACAGTCTTTTCCTTGCATTATTGTTTCCTTGTGGGTTTTTGTTTGTTTGTTTGTTTGTTTGTTTGTTTTTAATAGGTATGCACAGGGTGTTAGAGTGTTATTCGTTGCTCTACAATCAAGGAGCGGACACATGGAACGAATATCTTATGCTCTGTTTAGTATCTGGAAAATCCTAGATAAAAGTACTTCTTTAGTCTGGTACATTTTTTTGTATATAACATTTTTGGATCTCTTGTTACTATAACAACAAATTGAAAAGCAAGACTAAGTTAATATCATAATGCAATTTTTGGCTGTTCATTCCTTCATCTAAAGATTTTCTTCTTCCCTCTGAAGAGGTTTACATTATACTTCATTTGTTGAAATATTATTATAGTAATTATGCAGAATTTAATATGAGAGATGCAGGGAGCGGGCAGATAGGATTCAGAATTTTAAATGAAAACAGGTGATTTCTCCCTATGGAGAAATCCCACAGACAAAAACAATCCAGTAGACTTATCTCTCTCTCTTGTAAATCAGTTCTTGTTTCAAGAGCTGTTCATCTGTTATCACGGTTGTGCCTTAGCCTAAGAATCAGCATCTTTACTTTTCCTTTTGGTCCATAAGTACAGAGAGATACCAAATACTGTGATTATTTTACCACCACACACAACCACCAGAAAATCTTACAGTAGAAATAAGTTGCCATTCAAAACAGGAATTGATAGAAAATTGCTACTTCCTAGATTGATTTTCTAGTGTACCTAGGAATGGACTAATACTAGTGAATTTACAAGTATCACTGAAGTTTCTTTCACTTGAATAAGAATCATCTATAAAATGGTTGAAGAACATATTTGAAAGGTCCCACAAAGTACTTGATATCTGCAAAGAAATACAGTGCCCATGTCCTTGCATTATATCACATGCAAAATAGTCTTTGTATTCCTTATATGCTCAGAGGGGTGAAGACAACAATGGAGGCTGATGCACTGCCACCTTCTCTGCTCTTTCTGATCTGAGGAAACAGCAGCACTGAGCTCACTAACCACTGATCAGAGTCTGATCACTGATCAAAGCACTTTAATATCTTCATACTCTAAATTGTTACCACTGTATTTAATTCTGTTTATATTCCACTACTGGAGATAATTTTTTTCCTCCTGTCTGCAGTATGGACTATTGAGAGTATGCTAAGTCATTAATGAGTTACAAAGGGTAACATTCTCATGAAATCCTAGATCATTTTAAGCCAATTCATGAAACTCAGAAAGCTCAGGTTGAGCAAAATAAAACATGATGAGAACTGAAGTTTAATTTGTAGACATTAAACTACACTTTTAGATCTAGATTTTAGATTAATATTTAATGTAAAAAAAAAGGTAGAAGTTTCACTTTCTAGTAAATACTAATTGTTGTTCAATTGTATAATAAAGTATTTTTAGGCAATAAATAAAAAAAGTAGCAAAAAAAGCACACAAAAACTTTGATCCTGTCTTCCTTAAACTCTGCACAATGTTTTATCTCTCAGAGTATTATTTCTTTCTCTTCTTTCTCTTCTCTCTCTTTATTTCTTCTTCTCTTCTTTTCACATCTTTTTGCCCTGAGCACTCTAACCTCTCTGTGTTGTCATTTGGGTTCTATTTTTGTTAATTGAATTGCAGATTATCTGAGGGTGTTAAAGTATTATGATTCATTTTCTAGAGAGAAATACAATTTGAGCCACTTTGCAGTAATTTGTTTTGTTGTAGTATAATTGCTATGTCATGACATTTTTTGTAAAGCCATCAATATGTTCTGAAATCTGTGCAGTTACCATATACTATCCCACTCAATATAATTTATAAAATGTTGAAGTAATCATTACAAATTAATTCTGTGTTAACTGAGAAGACTGCTGTGCAGGCAGGCAGGCAGACTGACGTTCACAGAGCCAGGCTCACCATTGTCACCCACTTGTGTCCTTGTACAATAACTGCAATGCCTCAGGGTGGCACGAAACAGGCACTACATGCTGGACCTGGGCATGAACAGCAGTGTAAGGGCTGTGTCCTCCCCATTTTCTGCACCTTGCTCGTTTCTGTAAGGGTGAAGGTCCATTTCCTGGCTCTTTTTCAGTAGTTATGAGCCATGACTGTGCCTTTCTTGGAGTATCTGTTGATCACAATTTTTTATCCTCATAAATAAAAGGCAGCACAGAGTGACTTATCCTAGTCAATAGTATATTAAAAAACAAAAAGATTGATTGCATAGGAAATCTTTATTTTTATTTGCTATTTTTATAATTATCTAAATAATTATAATTAATTATAATTAATCAAAACAAGCATCATTATAGTTATTGTTATTGTTGTTATTATTATTGTTACTGTTTTTATTATTGCTGCCACTGCTGCTCTGCTGCTATATGATAGCAACTCCAGTACATCAGAAGGAATATGGAACCTACACTACAGGAACTGTAGAGAGGTTTTATGTTGAACTAACAGTGAGCAAGTTGGAGAAAGGACAAGTTAGCTTTACCATTGAATAGGCCATCCAGAGGTCCTTTAAGAACTGGAATCCTACATATTTCCCCTGCAAATTCTGTAGACAATTATAAAAAGATAGCTCAAAAGGAAAACATGAGACTCTTGTTTGAAGAAACAAGATGATGTAGAACACAATGAAACAGTCAGAGTGCCAGGAGACAATCAATTAAAATAGATTGTTAAAGCGCAGTGGGAATTTCAAAGTGCCTACAGATCCAAATATGGTTAATAAAAATATAAGAAGACAAATAATTGTAAGAGAAAACAGCACAAATATTTTAAGCATCAATTGTTTCAAGTAAGATTCTTAGATGTCTTTTGTTGTTCAAACGAGATACTCAGGAGGAGATTATTTTGAACACCAGTTCAGAGGGGTTTTGTACTCTGATTTTACATTTTCACATTTTCCACAAGTTTTGTGCTTGTGGAGAAGCCCACAGAGCTGTGCAATGTTGTGGGCAGAGAGTGGGTCTTTATGCTCACCAGCAGAGCTACCCAGCATCACCATTCCCATCTTAGTCACATCTTTGGCAGCCACAGCACATTTGCCTGCAGTCCTACTGAGCCACCATAAACCCAGCAGTGTTACAAGATAAACACAGAGTTCCCATTCCTGTTTGTCAGAAGCTGCTGCTTCATCATTGATGAGTGATTAATGAGCAATTTATCTTTGCTCAGAAAGATCTGGGACTTTTTTCTTTTTGCAAAATGGGCTCTGGGAGTGGAATGGAGGGGGAAGTTAGATGTTAAAAATCTCATTTAGCAGTGAACTCTGCAAATGCTTTTGTCAGAAACAAGAAGATTTCAAAATGTCAAAACATTTTACTCGGAAAACATGCAAGCAAAATGTTTTGACATTTTCAAAATTAAATGCTTCATTAAACAAATGGTGAAATGAAATGTTTTGAGAAACAAACCCTACTGACATTGTATTTAGCACACCCTCCAGCCTGTTTAAAATCTGTCTTTATTAGATCAATAAGGTCAGAAGGAGATTTAATAATTCAGAACTGAAACAAAATGCTTTATAGTTTGATGTAAGCTGCTACTTTAATGTTTTGATCTATTTCATTGAAAACCTTACAAAATTTCCCCAGCACCCTTTTAGTTTGCCAGGTTTCTGCTTGTTTTCCCATACAACCACTGATGTGAAATGCATTATAGATCTAGTTTCAGGCTTTCACTTTTCTGCTGGTCCTTATTTTTCCTCTTTCTCAGTCCTCTCTGTTTCCCAGAATAAATGTTTCTTAAAAAACACTGAAACTGCTTCTCCTTACCTGAGTGCTCCCCAGTCACTGTACTTGCCCATTTGCTTACAGTCTTGGCAGAGAAATAAGGCTTTGGTTGTGGACCACAGTGCCCACCATGACAGAAGTTACACAAGCAGGAAGGGCTTTCAGACTTTGAGAGTATCTGCAGTTCTAGCAAGCTACAGGGGACATCTTACATTTTTGTCTTTTTTAAAAATCAAATCTTTGCAAAGTATATTTAAAAAAAAAGCTCATTACTGGTATTTCTTCATCTTTCATTAGCCAACCTGTTCAGCTGCAGATTAGTCATGATCCAAGTTTCTGATCCATGAACACAGAGCCCATGCTTCCCAGTTTGTTTGATGATGAGAGGCAAATTTCTTTCTGCCTAAGAAAAGACCTACTAAGAATTCTGTATTTTTTTCTATCCTAATGAAAGGTCAGCAGAAATATAAAACACTTTTAATGACTTTTTTAAATCAACTGGCAGTACACTTCCTGTGGTGCTGGATACCATTTAATCCCTTTAGTCATTGAAGAAAAAATTTCAATCCCAAGAACTACATTCCATGATTCAGAGGGAAGGACTGTGGGAGGGCACCATGACCACTTTCATTCCAGGCTTTATGTATGTATGAACAAGATGATCCTACCTTCCACAGTTGTTAGACAAAAACTAGCTGTTGCCAGGCACAAACCCACTGTGGAAGGCTCATATGAACAAAGAAGCAGACATAAGATATTGAACTTAATAAAGAAAATATATAGAGAACATTACAATGAAAACTAATTGTTTTTAAAAAGGATTGAAGAAAAATATCTTTTGCTAACACATTTTTCACAGAATGATATGGCTTCTATCAATTATGTTCTTTTAGAAATCAATGATGTAACTTCATTTTGTTCTTCTGAAGATGCTGGAAAGCCATTTCTGGGAAAAGATGTTGAAAGACAGATAAAACTCTATAGTCAACAGGAAGTAAAGGGCAGAGGCTTTTTAATTCATATTTATTCTCAATTCATATTGGACAGTTAATTTGAGCATTGTCATAATTTCAATGTATGGATAACTCACTGTGTCATGGTGCTTGAAGCAGAAGTATTATTCTCTAATTATTTTACTTGTACTTTGAATTCTAAATGTGGAAGGCTGCATTGCAGCTGCTTTGCTGTTTGGGTAAAGGGTTTCTTTACAGTTCTGTGAATTTCTGGATGGCTTAAGGAGCAGCTTTTGGGCATGATTTCCGGAAATGTCTCAAAAAAGTTATTTTCCTATCTCTGCACACAAAATGTCACACCAATTTAGGAATACATAATGGTTGTCTTTCACCTCCCTCCATTCTAAAGCTGGAAGTCTGCCCTTGTGTATGAAGTAAAAGGTGAAGCCAGAAGAGCTGAGCCACAGCTGGCAATTTTAACCTTACCTAACAGGTTGCACATACCTGACTACTCACTCCAATGCAATTTGCAGGGTAATTAAGCTTAGTTCAAAACTGTTGAATAAGGCAAGAACACATGCTAGTGTTTGGATTGCAGAATGTACCTTGTGTGCGCCTTTGGAGGTTACAGGTGGCTCTACACACAGCACTTGGGACTGTGGCATTTTGTATGGCTGCTGCAGGATGGTGACTGCAAAGTGAAATGGCATACAAGCAGATGGAACTGGCATATACTGTCTTTCCTTCATCCCTTTGTAGTGCATAGGCCTGGATGTGGATGTGCTTTGCCTGGGAGTTACCCACTTCAGTCATAGCGACTACAAGTTTTCCTAGAACAGCAACCTGAGCAAGGTGGAAACTGCAGATGTCAGCTGAAGCAAATGTCAGCTGAAGCTGCTGTAAGACTGTGTCACAAGACTGCCAGACCACTGCCACTGAAATTTATCATATGGAATGGATTTTTCTGGGGGAGAATCTATCATTGGCAAAGGGCATGAATCTATTACAGGTGATGATATTTACAGAACGGAAATTTTTATAATAGCCTAAATCTGTGGCTATCAAGAATGGAAACACAGTTAAAGAACTAAAATATCTCTACACTTTAGCCACTCAGACAATTACTCATTGATAGCAAACACATTTTCTCCTTACCAGCAGTTACAGCTTGCAATGATTTTACAGGTAGCATAATCCTAATTCAGATGCGATAGTTCAACATTATTTATTTATTTATTGTGTGACTCCATATTTAAATATTTAAATATTTAAATTTCAATTTCAGCAGCGATTGATGTTTCCCAGATATAATTCTCCCCATATATGAGGAGTATGTCCTCATTTTTAGCAGGTATTTTCCCTGTATTTTCATTTGTTTCTCTAGAGAATCAGAGTGAGGAATAAAATGAAAGAGAAGAAATCAATAGTCCAGTGTATGTGAATGAAAAATGAAATATTAATCTGAATTGTCCATAGATACTGACATGAATTTCTGAAGTCAAAAAGTCACTTTAAAAAATATAGTTTGAAGACTGATCCAAACATATAAATCAACTCTATTACAGAAAAGCTGTAAAATATCTAAGAGCTCAATATTTTAAGGTGATTTAAACACTTAAATGTCATTGAAAGTCAGTGGTTTCTAAACACCTAAATCATTTCTGTATTTGAAATTTGGGCTAAAAAATCACATAGAAAATTCAAAGAATTTCACCCATTGCCACTGCAGCATCTCAAGGACAGTACCTCTTTTGGAGAGTGGGATCCCCCCTAACCGCAAGTTTTAAGAGTTTTGTGAGACTTCTGGGTTTGCTTGGTGGCTTTTTTGGGTTTTAGGGGAATTTTTGGTAGTTGGAAACAATTTTCTGAAATCTTTGAGATCCATGTCTGAATTCAGAACAACTCAAAAAGCATTAATGCTGCCTTCTCCATCCTGCCCTCTACTTGCACAATAGGTGCAGAAGACAGGGCCATTAGAGAGAATCTAAATGTTTACTTTTACTTCTATGTGTCACCTATGTCTACAGTTAGAAAATGGAAATATCCCATAACATTATTTCCAATGTTATTTCATGGGGATTTTTAAGCAAAACAAAGAAAACACCCTAAAAAACAAAACCACAGTAAAAACCACATACACACACATATCAGGAGCTGGCTAACATTGATTTTTACATTAGCTTTTATTTCAAATTGTTAGCCTCTATTTAGTTTTATAATCTTCTTTAAGCTCATTAACTTCTTCAAGCCTTTTATTGTGGAAAGCCAAGCACACCATGAATAAACTGGCACGAAAACTGCTCAGAACCATCTATAATTCTGCATCTGGCCTTCACTAACAAAATATCATAGGAGAAAGAAGAAAGAGAGAAAATGCTTCATGAATTCCACATATTTAGAGTTTTATCAGTTTTACCAATCAAAAGCAGTAATTACATGTTTCAATTACTCACGTGGACTAGAATCCCCCACAGTTGTAGTAATGACAACAACAATAACTAATAAGAATAGTGATAACATAAATCTGAAATTACAAAATATACCTGGAACAGATAACTGTTACCTACTTCTTTGTGCTGTAAGGCTGTGGACACTCATCTTCCTGACAACATTGCTGAATGAGGGTTACCTGACATTTTCTTCTGATTTTGAAAACCACACATCAAATAAATATTTTGAAGTCCCAACATTTCATGTGTCCACAGTTCAAAATCTTTATGTAGAAGTTCTCAGTTATCAGAGATACAACAGTAACTCAACAGAAAACAAAAAACAGAAAACAGAAAACAGCATGCCTCAAACATGTATGTGAGGCTTTAATGGGAATAGAACATTTGCTAACCAGTATGTGTAGACACAGGAATGGCTAATGTGGACTACTACCTCCAAAGATATTCTGGTGCATTTTTTCTGACTACTAGATGACTGTAACCATTATGCAGTTGTCATAAATTGAGCAGAAATAACAGAAATAACAGAAAATCTTAAACTGACTTTTAACTGTGTAGCCTACAGGTATGCAGAGAATCAAGTATTACAAAGAATCAAAGAGAAAACAATTTTATACTTGGAAAAAAATCATTCAGTCTTTGTAAAAAAGCCTTTTATTATAAGCATCAAATAAGTATTATCCTTTTTCATGAGATTAAAGACAAAAGAATGAGGAAAAAGAGTCAAAAGGAAAAATAAAAATCAAAGAATAAGACTGGGAGTGTTTATTGCAAGATTTTTTTCACATAATATAGTAGTCCAAAGTAATTTATTTTAAAAGAAAGAAAGTTTTAGGTCTGAAAAAAGAAATCAAACCTAAAGAAAATGTATGGAAGATGATCGGGAAAAAATTATATTCATGAAATTACATAAACAAAAGGCTTCATTCCACATTTATATTCCAAATTTCTTGCTGTTTCCTTCTGCTGTATTCAAAAACTTCTTTGGCACCAATCTCTTGCACCAAGAGGCAATTTTATGCAGGAAAATTTATTTTCTGTGGCAAAGGACTAATGCTCCACTTAACCAGCAAAGAGAAATGACCTGCAGGCACAGATCAATATTTTTGCTTCATTATTTTCAGATGTAGGTGCTAACTTCCTCTTTTTCTTAAACGGGATTAAATCCAGGTCCCAAGGAGTTTTTTGCAAAACTATGTAGGTGATACCTGGTATGAGCTAAGCAAGATTCCCTGCAGAGGTCTGTTCTCCTTATACTGATTCATCCCTTTACAGATACATGACCTGGGAGCAAATGTCATAATTTTGTTTTACTTTGTTTTCAGGCAAGATCAGTCAATGAGCAGGAAGGGCAACCTGTGGAGGAACACTCAGTGGGTGAGCACGACCTCTCTTACTGTGCTTCCTGCAGCAAATTTACTGGCTGATTTAGACTGAGTTGTACATGAATTACAACCATTAGGCACAACAGCACTCTCTGCTGTATCAGAAACTACACTGGCACCAACAACTTCTGAAGAGCTGGAGGAAGCAGCCACACTTTCATCCCCGAAAAAATAGATTAGGATTTTAAATGGTTAGATAGTTACTGTAAAATTTTACAAAGCTTACTCCAAAATAATAGATCAATGCATTTCTTTAAAAGTTTATTGCTGTCTGACTTAAAATGAAGGATGAATGGTTTTTGTACCAGAGAGTAACCTAAGTTTGGAAATAAACCATGTTCTTAAGAGTTTCCTGTAATTTTCTAACTTTCTAACTCTTTCTAAGTGAAAAGTTCATTACCCCAGTGAAATCTGCCTGACCTCCTCCTAACCAGGAGTTTACATCCACCTAACCACAAACAAATGTCAATCCCAGTATTCTATCGTCGTGCTGATACAAGCAGTTGACCTACTGGACTGGAAAAAGGGGACTGGCATATGCACTTATCATCCAGCTATGTGCTCGTGCTGCCTATCATAGCTTCTCTGCATGCTGTGCTGGGAAATGCTGGATGTGATGCTCCTTCTTGGAATGACTCCTCTGAATGGTTCTCCTTTTGTTCTTATAAGGAGCAGGAGACAGAGATGTTCTTCCCTTCTTCCCCTGTATTTTAAAAAGAGTTCATCTTCTAAAGTTTTATAGTAGGAACTAAAATAATGAACATCATGTATCATTAAAATTGGGGTTTCAAGTAACCTTGAAGAGTTAGTAAAGAATACAGCAAAGTTTAAAAAATTCTTTGAACTTAGCTGCCAGCTTTATTGTTATTATGGGAAATAAGTTAGATTAATTAACAATTACTTAATTAAAATATTTTAAGAAGATTTGTATTTCTTTTGTGTTTCCACAGTTGCTGGATTAAGTGTTGCAGCATGTCTATTTTCTTTGTGGCATTAGGAGTACAGATCATGCATATCAACAACTGAGGCTGACTTATCAAATCCATATATTCTTATATATAATATATATATTCTTAAATATATATATTTAAGAATCTTAAATATATATATTTAAGAATATATATTTAAGCATATACATATTCTTAAAATTCTGTTATCAATTCAAGATGTTTCCTTAGAAGTCATTCCTATTATGCAAAATAAAATAAAATAAAATAAAAATGAAATATTTAAAATAGTTTTAAATCAGTAAAAAGTAAAAATATGTAAACACTGATAAAAAGAAATATGCAATTTGTTAAAACAGGTCTATGGGTCTGCTAAAATTCCCCAAGTGCCTCAAATTGCTACTAGAGACATATCTGTGAGGACTGAAAACAGTATGTCTGATATTAAATGTTTAATATTGTAATATAACAGTGCAAGCTGATGCTTTTCCAAATTGAAAGACTTATTTGTATGGCATTGAAGGTTAGGAACAGGAAATGCTATATGATTAAGTTCCCATGACTACAGCTCAGTCTTTATGTGGACGCATGCATTTGGGACATTGTTTAATGATGTGACTTCTGAAACAAGCAGATGGGGACTATGACACAAAAAGTTCACAGCTGTCAAGCTAGGATTCATGAGCAACTGTTGCCTCTGCAGAACAGACATCTCATGTTTATTATTGCTCCCTTTCCAAACAAAGAAGCAGTGCCAGCTGAATAATGAAAAACCCACAAGACCCAAGAAACTCTTTATTTGCTGCAAGGAGCCTTGAACAAAGCAGCTGACTTGTGAAGAAGGATTAGACTTTTAGGACAGCTATTAGGCCTTAACATGAGCCCAGGGAGGCTAAAAATCAGACAAACTTGTTCAGAAAAGTGATTATAGAGGAGTTGCTGCAGGGAGTTAGAAATGCTATGGATTTAGCAGAAGGCACAAAGCTTAGTGCATGTTTGTTTTTGTTTTTCTCACTTAGAATTTTTTTTGTTTGGCCCAGAGGCAGTTAAAATGATATGTCATGGGTCTGTAAAAAGAGATACATAGATATTTGAGCAAAGATAGAACATTCTAGTTCTATAGTATTCTTAGAATATACATCAGGTAGACTACCAATATATTATTTTGGTATTGCTGTTTTTATTTGGAGATTTTAATTTAAATCTTCCCTTAAAAGTATGGTATTGGCTAGCACATAATCTTTTTCTTATACTTTTGATGTATAATAATTTTCTGATGAGGTGAATAAAATGGTAGAGACTTAGGTGATGAAGGCTATGAAAGCCTGTTCTTAAGGACTTGAAACCTATGATTATTGCAATTGTGTATATAGGCATAAGACCATCTTGTAATCATCAAAAACAAACAAAGAAACAAGTAAACAATAAAAACAAAAACCATCCTAAAAAGTCTCTTTTTTTTTTTTTTTTTTTTTTTTTTTTTTTTTAACTGGCCTTCAAGACAACTAGAAGACATGGTGACTTGTGAATGGTGTTGTTTCTTGGAATCAACTGAGACCTCTTCACATTTAGAAAGAGGGATTTAAGAGTCAAGATGAAGACTAAGACATTTATTAGGAGTCACAGTGAAGGTATAAAGCAATTTGACAATGACACAGTAGTAGACAGACTTCTAGAAGGATCTGATATCCTGTTTTATTTTCTTGCTACTCATTTTCACAAGTTTCAATGAGATTGTTTTGGTTTACATCCATTCAAGCATCAACAGAATCAGATATGTAGAGCACTGATGGAGAAAAGAGCCTTAGGTGAGCAATACTGACCTAATTTCTGACCAGAGAGTAGCATTACACCAAAATAAGCTTTCTCTGCTGATACTCTTTGGTTTAAGTGCTTTCAATTGATGCCATATTAATCTCTCTTTGTTAAAAATTTATTAACTTGGTGTCATTACTTCTTTTCAGAAACAGCTGCTTCTATAAATTAGAATATCTAGCTGTAATACCTTTAGATGGGAACAAAAGGCAGTAAGAATTGCCTGAGTGTTACTACTAGTACTTCTAGTATTATTTCTCCACTTCCTATCTTTTATAAGCTTAATAAATGAGTTTGTTAGAAGGCAGCATATGATTTAAGTTTGTACTTCTTTAGTCTGGGTAGCTACTACCTCTGTGTTTATTGATGAAAAAAAAAGTTTATTTGATTGAAAATATAACTGTTAGTACAAAATTTATTTGTAAGAAAAGCTGTGGCACTCACTGAACCAGGTTATTGATACTGCATGACCAGCACACATCACAGTTTAGCAAGCCTATAAGCAGCTCTTTTCATTAATACCACCGAGTCAACATTCCAATTCTGACTTTGTCTTAATAATAGCAAAAGTAAATCAGGGAGTTTGCTGGGTTTGCTGGACAGGTTCTAAACAGAGTCCTCTGAATTCTAAAGGTGTAGTCATGTTATGAAGATTTCTACATGATGCTTTGCATGCTCTGTGCAATATCTAGCTTCAGCTGCACCTCTAGCAATTTTTTGATTTTGGGATAATCCTGGAAAATTGAAGTGCCAGTGGAGATGTTCCTGATGCCTTGTGGTGCCAGGCTTCATGCTGTCCTCAATGCTGAGCAGGGTTTGACTCAAAACCCTGAATGGAGACTTAGGAAGCCTTGGCACACATAGCCTAAGCAAGGTTCCCCACTGGAATATTTTGCTTAGGCTTTATGTCTATTTAGAAAGTTGCAGTAAAAAGAGTTTGCATGACTTTTCTTCAGGTTGGGATCAAGAGCATTTTTGTGGCCAAGCATGCCCAAAAATGAGAAATCCTACCAACTGAATAAAGGTCAACATTCCAAACTAGATTAAAACTTGTGGATACATGAATCTTAATGATTTAATTCTCTAAAAGTTCAACTAAAGGTGCTCCTTCAAATGTTGTTTTTTTGTTGTTGTTTTTTTTTTTAAGAAGATGATAGATGAAAGTCAAGAACTCCTTAGCATTTGTCTCAAGCTGCAATTCTTAAAGAAATATTGCAGTCCCAGAAACCAACAAAATATCACAAGGAATATTGAATGTAGCACAGGAACCTAAAAAACAAATGTATCACAGCCTAGGCAGCCTTGAAAGACTTTATGAAGGGTACTGACTCTTTGATGAGTCTGGGAAAATCTCTATGTTCTCTGCATCATACACTTTTCAGTAACTGAGTCACTTCTCTACTTCATAACACTCATGTGTTTATTCTTGCCCACTTTGTATGTCTAAAATGAAAGCCATTATAGTTTTATTACTGTAATTTGTTTTGAATGAAGTATATTACTTATGTACCAATTCTACCTGACATAGATAAAAAAATATTAAGTATCTCTGCCTGCTGTCCATGATAGTACTTTTCAGTAATTTTGTTTATATAAGATCCTGTCTCAGGGACTGTTATATTTAATGTCAGTGCAACATGACTGACATAGAAAGAGGAATCAGACTGTCCAAATTCAGGAATGTTTTTTGAAACCTCTGACTGAATCTGTCGGGAAAAGTGGGATTTTAAATGGATAAGATAATGACTATATAACAGAAAATGCTTATCAATGCTTAAAATCTTATTTTAATGCAATTTTCTTGACAAAGAAAATCTGCCTGTGGCAAACTAATTACTAATACTACACACAGATCTACAGTGTTCCATATCACTGAGGTGAATGGAGAATTTTACCCAAATGTCATAATTGACATTTATGCCAAATGTCAGATTTCTGAAAAAAGTGGTTTGACATGATATGAAAAATCTTCAAATGATCTTATGTGGACAGCTCAAAAGGTATAAATATTGACTACAGTACAGCCCAAACCATCTGAATATTCAATGCCAAATGGGAGCATGGTGTGTGTCACCAGAGAAGTAGAATTGATGTATGATGGTGATCTCACTGCATTTGAAATAATTGATATCAAAGAAGCCAGGGAAAACTTAAGAAAACATAATATTAAGGAGCAGCTTTACATATTCCTTCCCAAATTTGGATTACAAATTTGGGTTTCCTTTGCACAAGCTGAATTTTGTAGGCATAGAAAAAGGACTCTGGTATTGCCACTGTAAAACACAAACTTTGGTTCGCCATAAACAGCAATGGAAAACCAGACTCATTAATTATTCTCTAGAAAATGTTTTATATCAGGAACAACAAAAGGATAGAATATTTTTCTATACACTAGGCGAAACATGAGCATAACCTTTTCCCCCCATAATATTTACTGTAGGCTTATATCCTTGAGCCACCACTACTGATGGCACCAATTAAGATTGATATCTTGAAGATATCAAGCCATCTGTGATTTAAAGTTGTTTAAAACACCATGAGCTCATGTTTCTAAAATTATAGCTGAATAAAAGAAAAGGACCTGAAAATTCTGCAAATCATTTCCCCCCATCCTTTTACAAAGCCAGCACTAAATCCAGCGTCTGTGGTAAAATTCCAAAACTGCTGCTGTTCTTTCTAAGAGGTACTGAAAGAACCTGCAGCAATCAAACTCCTCTCAGAAATATCTGTAACAAAGCAACTGTATGCCACATTTAACTAGGAACCTTTTCTGGCCATGACAACATGAGTTGTTTGTGGAGGACAAGAATAAAGGAAGCATATGTTCTCCCTCAGGTTATGATGGCTTCGGTACGAGCTGTAGCTTTGAACAGATGCGTCAGATAATATAAATCCCCAGTACTACGACTTTCAGCATGTGTCAAATTTCTTCCTTTAATTGAAGGAATGAGATACACATCCTGCTATTTCTATATATTCCATTACTTTCATAAAAGATTCACCCTTTCAAGGACAGCAGATATTGCCTTTCTATGGTTGTCAGATAGCTTATCTTGCCTGAAACATTACCTTGCCTAGATATATTCCCTTGTTGTAGCATCATCAAATAAAACAAATAGAACAACTTACAGTTACTTAACACAGAGTACGTCAGAACAGAAAACCAACCTAATACTTTATAGCTACTTGTAAGTATGGCCTATTTCTCCCTTGGGGTTTCATACATAAAGGAAGTTTTATGTTTGGCCAACTGATAATTTCCAAACTCTGTTCTCAGACATAACTGAAAAACTGAGTGTAGTTTTCATACCAGAACATAAAGAAAACAATTAAACTGTATCGGGTGATGCTAGCTTTCTTTGATGGCTAACTTTTGGAACTGTTTTTCACTACAAATAAATAATCTGTTCTCCCTTTCATTATGCAGAAATAAGACAGCAGGAGCTCTTCAGTAGCCTATTCCAAAGATGCAGCTGCTCTGGGTTCTGTCTCCACTGGCACTGAGTAGTAATAGAGATGAAAACAACTACCTACCAGCAAAATAAAAGACTAGGTGGAATAGGCACTTGTAGCTTTTCTCATTATTTGTAAGGTAACTCTGTAGAGTTCCACTGCCTTAGAATTAACAGATGCACAATTTAAAAGATGATTTTAAACTAAGATTTTAGGGGCTTGTGACAGAAATGCTTATTGATGAGCAACACAGGCAAGTGCTGCTGAGATTTCCAGATTGCTTCATGTGATCACCAATGGCATAGCTGTGGTTTAAATCTAGTCTCCCCAGACTCCCTATGGCTGATTTCTTGTCACCCAACTTCGTGAAATTTGAACAAAACTAACTAGGTTAGGTGTTTTATGTGTCAGACAACAAAATATCCACCTGATTTGTTTGCTGGGAAGCTAGATGAAAGCTTAATTCAGAAATACAAAAAGAAAAAAAATGACGAAGAAAGAGAGAGGAAAAAAAGAAGGCTACAGGAAATTTTACTAGGACTAAACTACAAAAGTATTGAGGGTATATAGAATATTTGTTCCTATCACTAATAAAAACATCTTTCACACCTTTAAAATGTCAGCCTTCATTTTTAAATTAAATTTGAATGTAAATTTCTATGATTACTAAATGCTTTTTACCCCATATTTTGGTTCTAGTAGCTAGGATCACAATCTGAAATAGAAAAATAAAGAATATATGACAGAACAATTTTAATTCTAACAAACATTCAGATTTGAAGCTACCTTTAAACTTCATGATCGTGTTTTTTTTAAAGAAAACACATATGCTTAAACTCTTACCTCAGGCTTTGGAATCAATGACTGCTCAAGTTTCAGAATGATTTATCCCCAGCAGCTCACATTTAATTTAATTAACTTAGTGTAAGACACAGGTGTGATTCATACGTCTCATTCATGTCCTCTAGACATTGTAAAATGAGGTGCAAAACCACAGAGCGGGAGGTACATACTGCAGGCAGAATTTTTGGTTATTTTGGGTTTTGTCTAGTGCTCCCCTCAGATTAAAAGGAATTCATAACTCATGTAACTGCGATTTTTTTCTAAAACATAAAGTGGGGGAAAAGATTAAACTGAAAATAATGTAATGCAACAACAAAGTACTCTATCTTCATTTTCCAAACACACCCTTCCAACCAGCATCTTACAACCTGACTTCAACAGTCTTCCCCCTTTTTGTCCACAGACTCTGGGTGTGGTAGTTCGTCCCTCCACTGCTTTACAGCTACTCCATGTTCCAGCTGCTCCAGAGCAAATGCAGGCAGCACATTTTTAAGCTGTTAGAGACAGCACATTTTCTAAGCTGCTACCACAGTAAGTCTGAATATTGTAATTTAAGCTGTTTAGTTTATAGACTCATAAATTATGCATGTATTAACTCAGTTAACTCTATTAACATCTTAACACAAAACTAATGGAACAACTGAATTATTGATAAGCCACTGTGACATAATGAAATTATAGCTAGGAGCAATGCAACTTTGGGATACAAATTTGTAATTCAGAATCTTGATTTTCAGTCTGCAAGATGTCTCTGCATATGGAATGGTCCTTAAATATGTGTTTAGCTTTGAGAAAGTCTTCAGCACATCCTCAGGTAACTTCCAACACTGAAAAAATTGTGGTCAATGCAGTAAAGGAGAAAAAAGCTTTCTGTAGGAATAGCATTGGTGATTCAATAAGTGGCACTCTTATCGACTGAATGATTCAGCTTAGTGCAAAGTATTGAAGGGCTCATTTTTCAGCCAAGATATAAACTAGGGGTTCCATATGACTCCTCATGTTTACAGCTCGCATTACGATTTGAAAGTATTGCTACTGGGAAAATCAGGTATCAGCTGGACTTCCATGCTGGGCTTTTTGTTTAACTGGCTTTTTGTTCCAGCCAGTGGACAGTTCTACAGCATAGTGGGAATAATTGTATGGCCCTGAAGATGTTTCAGCTGTGGACAAAACAGGTCCCAAGCACTGTGATTTAGCACAGGCCAGAGAGCAGTCCCAGTAATAGCTTTGCACAAAACTATATTGATAAGGAGAAAATGCTGCCTGAAGATGGGGTGTGGTCTAGAGTACAAGCCTTCACAGTGTTCCATTTGCTGGCAGAGACACAGTTTACCAGGAGAGGAGTTTTGAAAACAGTTGAATTTGACACCATGCCCCATACCATGGGTCAGTGCAGAATATCCCAGAGAACAGTTTCCTGGGAAATGCTTTTGCATTTCCTTTCCAAGGAAAATTTCCTTTCTGCACTATATCTCACAAGAATATCCCATATTTGTCAGGAAAACATCATTAAACTTGCATTCTAGAAATGCTGATTCATCCTTAAATTAAATTATTTCAAGTTCTCTGTACAATTGGTGCAATCTCTGTTTAAATTAATTTATGGTATTTCATATCAGGTACATCATGCGCACTATTTTTCCTGAAAAATATAAGTCATATCCTGTAGGACAGTTCAGGATCCTTCACCTTTCTCTGATTACCAGCCCAAAATCTAAATTATCTTCTGGCTAATGAGTTTCTTCTTAGATATCTTATACCATGTAAGATCAGAATGCTGCTGCATTTACATCCCCCATACAGAAACAGAGGTTTTCAAGGACACTTTCCATGTATTTCTATTGCATCAGCGCTAATATTGTAGCCTTTTTGCTGAATCTCATTATAAAAGGTTGTCTGCAGGACAAGAGCTTTTTTCCATTATGAACCCTTAGAAAAATTATTGCGTTTGGTTCTTTAAATATTTTAAATCATTTTAGCAGTTGAGAGTGCATGCAGCTGTGGGGGAGGAGGGGAAAAGGAAAGCAAAAAAAAAACATGCAGACAGCGAATCTGGAAGAAAAAAGCAAGATCCTCCTCTGTTCTCTACACAGTTATTTTACTGATGCTGTCCAATACAGACTCAGAAGATGGTAGTACCTTATGATCACCCTGCTCAGAAGAAGCAGGGTGAATAAAGCTGGAATAAGTCCCTTAGGATGCAGTTTTACAACTGCATTAGGCAGTCACTACAGAGCTGTTAGAAACATGTTACTCCCCTTCTGTCTTTGCTTGCCACTGCATTACTGTTAGAGAGATAGTCTGGATCATGGAGCTGGACTGCACTCATGTTCTTCCAATTTCATACTGCCTAGTGGCCTTGGCTTTCTAAACACTGGGAAGCAGCAGAGCAGAGTGAAGATGGAAAGAGAAGTGTGACAGTCATGCAGGTGCCAGAATTAGATGGTCTTGAAGGTACTACAAAATTAATCTGAACCTACTCTGGTTGGGTCATCTGCCAGTCAATGTTCTGAAAATACCACTCTTCATTACACCTAATTTTGTACACTGAAAATTACACACTTGAGCTGATGCAAGAAGTCAAAAGCTCATATCCCTGGATGTTATGAGCATGTTTGGTGCCACTGAAGGCTAGAGAAAAGTCCTTGTATCTTTTACTGCAGAAAGCCGCAGTGTCATCCTTGCCTCTGTTGCAAGAGCTGCTAGGTTGTCTTTCTCCCTACCTCACTCTCTCATTTCAACCTTTCAGTCTTTTGCTTCCCTTTCCCTCCTAGCATAGGTACATTCTTCAAACTGGGGTGCCTTCGCTAACTTTTATCTGTAGTGATGAAATCCACGGTCAGCAACATACTATTGTTATTATTTCTAACTACATGTGACACGAAATTTCCTGTCTAGGAATTTCTTATGCTCATATTTCCCTTGCTAGCATTTTTAATATCTCAAGTGTTGATTGGCAGTGAAAACTCAGCCTTACAGACATACTGTTCTCAAAATAATGTTTTTATTAATGAAAAGTAGTGACTGTGGCTACTGTTACACAACAGAAACGGGATATGACAGTCTCTGCAAGACAAGAGAAGAGTCAGGGTAAAATGAAGGCAGAAAATGGAACTGTTTGTGTACTTCATGTTGAGCTCTTGAGTATCTCACAGTAGTGTTTCTCCACATGTAATTAGACTGAAAATACTATCTCCAGCCTAGTGCAAAAAATATGATAAGAATTTTCTGAGAAGTAAAACAAGAGAGCTACTGTCAAAATTCCTTGGTTTGGGCAGGATGAGGGAAATATTACGGGGAAATATTACAAACTTTTCTTGCAACATGAAGGTCATGGCATAGAAAAGAAACTGATTATAATGCCCACTGTCACCCTGGAAATATTTTTTAGTATGAACATTGCAGCTCTTGTGCATTTGCATTTGTCACTGTCTTTCAGAATCCAGTGAAACTTATTTGTGCCTCTGAACACATAATTTCCAAACACAATTTGATTCTGAAAGAGCTTAAAAAAATCTGAGGAAAGAGATTCTAGTGCAAGCTGGACAAATGAGCACTGAACTAAAAGCAAGCATATGCAGTATAGCTGATTTCCAGGGAAAATAAATAGAAATATAAACTTGATATACATCAAAAGATATTCTGACACTAGAGAAATATTAATGCCTGAGAAAAAGATACATATTTCACTGTCATTTACCAAGAAAGTATATATCATCCATCTTAATGAATTTAGTTACAGTAAATTAATGATTATTCCCAAACTGGATAACCATAACATAAAAGAACATTTTTAAGAATTTTTCTGCATTAGAAGAAAGAGAACTTGTCACAATGAAATATGAATGATGTCAAACATGCACTGAAAAATGGTGAATGAGGTTACAGGAAAGTCAGATGCAAAGTGATGTTTCTGAAAATACTGAGTGTCAGAATGAATACTTAAAGTACACATGTTAACAAGAAGTTTTATTTCCAGTACTGACAGGAAAAATGCTCTCTAAGGATGAGATTTTCAGAGGAGTTCAGCACCGAGTTTCTGAAGAAGTCATTTTGACAATGTCCACTGTTTAAGTGAATTGATGGGCATGTTTAAAGTTACATCTGTTCTCTTCCCTGTAAAGTCACTCTTACAATGAAACAAACCTCACCTTCCCCAGCAAAAAACATGCAAGCAAACAAACACAACACAAAACAAAACCAATACTGAAATCACTGATGAATTTGTTTCTGCAGAAAGACAGTTGTCAAAAATGCTTTGTAGAGCTGTTTGCTATTTCAAGTCTGCTTTAGTAAGTCACTACTAAGTTCAGTAAGACATAAGGTCAAATTATCCAGAGTTCAGAACTACAAGTTCTTTGAATCTCATTTAGTGAGATTCTTTGGCAGGCTCTTGAGGAAGAATACTTACTCTACAGACTCTGCCAAGACAAGTGTATAGCTCTGATCTTATACTAAAGGGTTCTCTTTGACCAGCAGTCACTTCTGCAGTAATAAAACATTTTTACAAAGCCAGTGCCAAGGGGTTTTTGCTCCTAGGGATTTATTTTTTTCATTGACTAAATTATTTTATCTTCATACAGTTTTCTTCCTTATAAATAACTTAGATAAAGAAGCAAAAAATTGCTTTTCTACTCAAAAAATACAATGATATTAACAACATTTACCCAAGAACCACAATATTTTTGATTCAAAATTAGGCTGGAGACACATGAGGATGAGGCCATCTGGATATTCAGGAAACAGTTCAGTTTAAGGCCCAGGCCCACCAGGAAATGTTGGACAGAAGAGCAAAAGAGCTGGATTCACTTAATAGGTGTAAATACTTGTAAATTTACAAATGGCCTGATTCACTTTTTTTTTTTCCTTCTTTTCTTTTCTTTTTTTTTTTTTGGTCCCTCAGGATTTAGAGTATTTAAGACTTCCAGGATACTTTCCAACCATCTAAATTTTAGATTCTGCACTCCAATTTATCATCAGTAACTTGGATACTCACGTAATTCCCTCCAGTTGTCTCCTGTTTTTGAGGAATTTTTTCTCAGAGAGGAATAGTAAGAGCATGGATCTCATCTGTTAGGTAAATATATAAAACCCTAAACATTTCATTGGGAAATACCAAATATAAGTATTTTGTGTCAGTCACAGTAACATTTCTAACAAAAGCTCTTATCTTACAAATGCACTAACTATTCAATAGATAATGATCAACAGGACATTTTGACAGATTAAGATTCAGAACATCTTCATTGCCTGGTGCACAGTGGAGGACCAACAGATCTAGCAAAAGGCAACAGATAGGGAACATCTGTCAAGACAGACTCTGATCTGAAAAACAGAAGCAAGCTTTTTACAAAGGAGAGTAAGGAATAATAAATCTGGAGTCCCTAATATCACTTGCAGAGAGCAACTCTTCTGATCATAAGAATCCTCTTTAAGAGCAGGAGTCCAACTCTGATTTTTGACTTCTATTGCCTTTTCTGCTGCTGTCCTTTCTCATCTCTGGCACGAGCTACTCCTTCACAATATAGAAATTGCAAAGTTATAACAGAATTTGATGGAGCAATTTGTCTATTACTGATGCTGTTTGGGTTTTGCCTTTTTTCTTTTATATGTTCTCTGTATTCTTCCCACATATATCTGTAGCTCTGTAGTCTATTGTATTAGTGACTACTTTTCCCAGTACTTTTCCCTGGCCTTTCCCTAGGCAGAAAGACAAAACAAATTCCAGATCTCCAAGCCCTGGGAGGTGTAGGGCCTCTATGCTATCTTGGTTCCTCCTAGGAATCAAAGCAGAGACCAACTCTTTGACACACATTCTCATGGACAAAGTACAGGTGGTGGCAAGAGGGGGCTCTAGAGAAGGAGCTTTACCTGAGGGAGTAGAATTGCATCACCACTTGTCCTCTTAATTGGTGCTTTTTATCAATTGTGCTAATTTCCTAAAACCTATAAAATGTACTCATCCTTGGGAGGGTGGGCTTTTTTTCCTCTTCCCTTGCCCCAGTGCTGAAGATGTAACACAAGAGCTTTAATTGATTTTTAAGTATCTTGATTTGGATGTGCTACTTGCTTTAAACTTCGCTGGTATATAACTCAATTGTTTTGTACATAATATCACTTTCCCTCCATTTATATTCCTTTGAAGTATACAGCCTCACATTGCCCATCTGATTTAATTTTGTCTGCTTGGATGCCTTTTAGATAAAGGACACCCTTCCAAGGTGAAATTAGGAACATCCTTTTCTTTTGTCTTCCAGCTCCCCATCCTCTCCCCTGAAGCCATAGGACCAAGAGAAGGAACAGAGTAAAGAAACAGAAGCTCATGTACATATAATGTAACTAAATCTCTACACTGAGCAATAAAGTTTTATATTCTGCTGGGGAACCCATTAATCTTAATCCATCTGGAAAGAGGTCTATTCACAATATTTCACTATCTAAGTACTTTTGTAACAAATCTATTAATTATGCCCTCAAACAAATTATTTTCTGCCTCTAGAGAATTGTTATTGGAATTTTTCTTGTGTGAGGAGCCTTCCTCTTTCCTTCCTCTTTATAAGTAATTACTATATCAAATTGCCATCATTATTTTTTCATAGTATTCTTTTATCTCACTCCACAAATTCCTGGGGAAAGGAATCTAAAAAGATAAGCAACAATTGCTCTTTTAAATAGAAATACAACCCTTTTATCACCATGCTCTTTCCCCTCCCCTTTACTTCTCTTATATTATTGCATAACTGTAACTTTCACTGGCTTTTCATTTGCCTTACCGAAACATACAGAATTAAGCAAATTCTGCAGTAGTTAAAATCACAATAGAATCACTGATTGTTTAAAAATCATGAAAGACTGACCTGCCAGCCCATTTGGCATGGCAGGAAAATTCAGGGCAATGTCAGCCTCAGGAGGTCTTCACTCGCACTACCTGCCCAAAGCAGGCTCAGCCATGGAGTCAGATCAGGTTGCTCAAGCCTTTACCCCACTTCGTGAACCCATGCTGATAACCTTCTTGTCTTCCACGCAGGTAGGGATGGCCTCCAGAATGAGGTACACCCTTTCCTTTCAGGGACTGAGTTCCCTGGCTCTTCCTTCTTGCCCTTTTTGAAGACACAGGTGACATTTTCATTCTCTCTTGAGGCACCTCTCCTGGTCTCCATGACCTTTAAAAGATGATCATAAATGGCTTCATATAGTGTCTGCCAGATCTCTCAGCACTCGTGGATACATCCTGCCAGGGCCCAGGGACTTATGTCAAGTTTGCTTAGATGTTCTCTGAAATTGTATTTATAATCTCTTTTCCAGGTTTTGCTGGCATTTCTGCCCAACTTTTACAGCAGTGCTGTGCTCACTGCTAAAGGGCAGTAGTTATCTCGAGAACACAGAGAAGATAGAGATGTGCTGTGAAACACTGGGGAACTAACTGAGGCTCAGCCTGCTCACCCACTTCAATGCTCCTCTGCTATAAGCTCCAGGACATTTTCATCAGTACTGTATGTCTGCATCCTTTCAGTTCTTCCCCCACTCTATTTGAGTAGTAGAGTTTCTTTCTCTGACAAGTTTTAACATGCTAGGGAGCACAGTTTGAAAATACAAAGGCATTTAAACAGATGTCAAAAGCAGCTGACAGGTGTTTTTTCACATAAAAAAGCAGAGGACTTGTGAGGGGAAACCCTGTTTACAGGAAAAAAAGATTTTTTTTTCCTGCAAACTCATCTCTCAATGTGAAATATTCATGAATCCTGCAGGTAGCATGCAATACATTAGATACAACTAAAAACTCTAAGAGAGAGTGAAAATTGTTGAAAAGTGTCTTCTTGTTATCCAATGACCCTGAACAAGCCCATGAAATCTAAATTGCAAAGCACCATCTTATACTGCAATATCCTCTCTGCATGGACTAAAGGGATTCAAGTCCTCATTCCTAATAATATGTGTATCTCAACACAGCATATGCATCAGTAACAAAAAACTCCCATAGTTCCCAGTCATATTTTAGTCATACCTATCGCCTGTTTTAACAGCAAGTGTGTTTAATATAAAAATTCAAATACTGCGCTAAGCACATCCCTGAGAAAAACTGACACACACAAATCATTTCCTAACAGAATTAAGTTCTGTAAGGTCAAGAATACCAGGTTCCATTTTTTCTGAAACAACTTCCTGCAATTTTCCATCCTGCAGTTTGTTTAAATTGGGCAGACTTTCACTGGGAAGGATGTCTTCAGATAGGTCATCATGGATGGGACATCACACAGGAGGACTTCATGAGAAATGCATACTGCATTCTCCAGAAGATACAATCCTAAGCAGTAGCTGCCAACAGGAGAGTGAGCTGCAAGAAGGGTAAAGGAAGTTACCTAATAGTGTTTTACACTCCAGAAGAAAAAAGTTGTGTATGATAGTTATCACTTTCAGCAGAGAAACAGTTTCCTATGAGATTAAGATACTGAGTGAAAGTATTTATATTAGAGTATAAATTTAATGAAAAAGCCAAGGATCAATTGCATAATAATTCTTTAGTTGACTTTATAAAACAAACAATAATTCTGTGGGCAATGAAACATGTCACTGGCATCATGTTTTCTACAGCTTGAATTTTCTTATATAGGTCTTATTGGTTTTTCGTTACTATTGAGGTGTGTTTAGTTAAGCTTCATAAGTGTAGGAAAATTCTTCCATTTTTCACATATAGTCAAACTTATCTCCGTAAGAAGGAACAG
This sequence comes from Sylvia atricapilla, assembly GCF_009819655.1. Taxonomy (NCBI): domain Eukaryota; kingdom Metazoa; phylum Chordata; class Aves; order Passeriformes; family Sylviidae; genus Sylvia; species Sylvia atricapilla. The sequence continues at coordinate 48,599,342 of NC_089174.1, read as the reverse complement.
AAGGATTCTGAACCTTTCAAGCCTCTTCAGCTTCTTCGATTAATGACTTAAGTGGCATTTAAGCAGCATGCTGGCCTCATGCCACTTCTTTGCCCAAGTATTAACTTTACCAACCAATTGATGGTCTCAGTTACAATCCAAACACCCCTACCCCGCTAAGTAAACCCACTAGAATAAAACATATTTTGGAAATAATTTTCTCCAGTCCTGTTTTATAATGACCCATGTTGTGTCTACCTTATCACAATAGGAAGCTTGAGATATTTTATGGCATGTTTAAAGATATGAACTTGTACCAGCTTGGAGATTTTAGAGGATAAAGTAAAATAATCTCTTTTTTTCTTTTTTATAGATCAGGTTTTAAAGTGGTCTAAATTTGCATTGTTACTACAAGCAGAGGATGTTTCTTAAAATATACAGACTCATTTGGCAATTCACCTAATTTGAATAGATTTATCTTTCATATCCATAAATCATGTAGTAACCACTGTTCAATCACTAGTGATGCTGAGTCCATAAGAAAGTGATTTGTAGGTCTCTTAAACATCGATATATAGTCAAATTAATTTGTATGGACTTTCTAATCCTTACACATGTGCTCTCCTAACAAATAATGTCTCCTCACAACCCACGAATCTTAACAATTAATGACACTGTAATTCAATGAACCAGATTACTCCTCAGACTTATGAGCCGTGGCTGAGGTCACTTGGTCTGTTCAGCCTGGAGGAGACAGAGGGGAAACCTCACTGCAATTACAACTTCCTTATGAGGGGAAGAGGAGGGGCAAGTACTGATCTCTCTGGTGACCAGTGACAGGACTTGAAGGAAACAGTATCAAAGCTGAGTTCAGGGAGGTTTAGGTTGGCTATGTGGAAAAAGGTCTTGGTGCTGTGTGTGATTTAGCACTGGAAGAGGCACCCTAGGGAAGCGGTCACACCACAAAGCCTGACAAAGTTCAAAAAGACTTTGTACAATGCTCTCAGGCACAACAGTGTGACTCTTGGGGTGCCTGACTCTGAGTACAACCCTGATGGAGGACTCACAACTGAGACCATGAATGGTTTCAAGCATCACCAATTCATTACTCCCCCGTTCAACCTTTTATACCATGCCTCTCCCATGCACAACACCTGTGTGACCTTTTACTCTTTTGTGATTGGTCACTGCATCTTAGCATTCCGTGCTTCTTTTTCCTTTAGTGCTGTTTCATCTGTCTTACACAGCTGCAACTTAACAGGGGTGAGACTGCCTGCAGCATTCTCTCTATTCTTTTACAATCCATTCTCCCACACAACCTAGACTCAATTAGCAGGCATATCAAAGCACAATCACATGTCCTGGCATCCCTTTCTATTTGAATTCTATTAATGCAATGTCCCTAATCCATCTACAAAAACTCAAATGGCTGCTGATCTTGAAGGAAAATTCCAAGTAGCCTAAAACACTTCTCAGAAGGATTAGCTGCTGCTGCAAAAAACCCCACATTTTTCTTGCCCTCCTCCTCCAGCAGGACTTTTCATAGAAAGAAAAACAAAGTACTAGGCTTAGGCCCTCAGTGACACAATACTGTGAGATCTAGAAAAAGGCCTTAACATGAAAGCAAATATTGACACTAAAGTTTATATTTATCGAATTGGAGGATAACCCTGAACTTGGTACAAGGCAAAGCTTGGCATCTTGAAAGTTAACTACAGCCCTCTATTGTAACCATGGATCAATCATGTCCTTTTCCATAAAAGCATTGTACAATTTGTAAAAAGATGGTTAAGGCAACAGAACTCCGTTCTTACTTTTTTTTTTTTTTTTTTTAATCTAAACTTGAAATATTCAAAAGGACACAGGTTTGAACAAGACTTGGGACTCTAGTGCAGCTGTCCCCAGCTTTTTACCCCTAGCTGCTATTATTCACATGACTTTTCAGAAATTCACAAACACTTGTTTTCATAAATACTTCAAGATAAAAACTCCAAAATAACTAAAACTCCATTATTTTTGAGACATCTACTGCTCTGTTAATTTTGATGTTGATCTTCAGGTTAAATGTCATTTGGAGCAGAGGAAGGAAGTAGAAAGTGGGAAAAAACTGTATTCATTGTAACTTATTATGGAAAAGAAGACATGAGACCAAACCCAAAACCTCATCAAAATCTATGCTAATCTATACAGATTTAAGAGGAAAAAAGGGAAAAAAATTCAGTTCTCATTCAATTAATTTTTTAAGCATAGTTTTAGACATCCAAAATGTGACAGATTTAGAGAACAGAAGTGAACTGTAGTGAAGAAGTGGACAGACATTAAACAAATTTGTAAGACACGAGAAAACAGAAAATACAGAAGCAATGAAAAAATTATTTAATTTGAACAAAGCCATAAAATTAATCCTTACAGCAGATATGTGTATGTATTTGAATATCTCCCACACCCTTCTAAGTGTTAATTCAATATAATATTGTTTATAAAAAATAAGAGTAATGAAATTGCTTCATAGGTTTTTATTTCTATACCATGAGCATGAAGTGCAGGAATAGATAACCCTGCTGGAGGCTGGGCCACTGTTGTAGCTATAGAAGACAAGTTATTAGCACCACAAACCAGACACAGTGATAGCACTAAAGCAACAATGTACGTATTCCCTCTGGAACAGATTTAACTTAGAGACATAAGAGATTCACAAAAACCAACAGCAAAGGACACACTTTAAAAGTGCCATAACTGCCTTGCAGAGCAGCTCCAGTGTGGAGATAGTATGATTTTACCACACTTTTAAATAAGATCAGGAATATATTTAGGATATCTCTTTTTAGTCAGGAATGAAGCTTGGTAACAGCAATGGAACCATGGCCTACTGACAGCTGACTCATACGAAACAAATTGGTCCCACAGAGAAAATCAAGTCAGTCATGTCCCTAGAAAAATTATTTTTACTATGTGGTTAAGATAGGATGAATGAGCTGACATGATTTTTGTTTATCTTAAATTAATCTAAGTGGAGAGAATATAATCATGTATATTATTAGACACTTGAAAACTTCTACTCTAAGTGGAATTTCAGCAAGGGGTCATCAGCCATAGGGTATTATAAAAACAATAGAGTTGTTAAAAACATAGTTGCTTAACACTTTAAATAATTATAAGCAGATTTATATGATGTTGCACATCATCTCCACATGGGTGTCATTAGAGTTGAAAATATACAATATTTCCTACAGACATATCTATCTAGATATCTCTATATCCTACCACCACATATGGGTAGAAATATATGCATGCTTCAACTCTTCAGTACTATTACCTAGAAAAGAATATTTGGGGGAATCGTTCCCTTCCTACCACTTTAATGCTGTACTGGCTGTCAGAGGAAATTAATGAATTTTAGTAAGTATTAAAATTTCATTTCTTTCTTTCATTTATTTCAAATTGTATTTCTTCTCTTATTTCATTACACCAATTCCTTTCTCTCTCTTACAAGCATAAAAGCTTACACACACACCACTTAGAATGCATTCTCAGTATTTTAATGGTTCCAATCTAATTTAACTCAAAATTTGAGGGATATCGCAGCTCTGCAATAATGAGTCTGCAGCAGAAGAAGACGAAAGAAAAAGGAAGCCCTTTCACTGCAATAGTGATGAACTACTACAGTTTTAACTCCATCCTGAGTTTCTTGTATAAAAGAGCTGGTAACCAAAGCATGAGATGACTGTTGATGTCAAATGTGCACAAGATAATTTTTAAAAAATGTTAGGAATTTTCAGACTATAGAACTTTTCAGTTAAAGTCAATTTAAACTGAAAATAAACACTAGTACTAATCCATATGAAGGAAACACTAGTACTAATCCATATGAGGGAATTCATTGTCTGAAGCAGACAAAAATTTGTTTTGAATTACCCTGCATGCATTATACCCATTAAAATTATCATGTGAAAATTATTGTACATTGATGGAAAATTGTCGGTTAATGAACTCTTCTCAGTACAAAAGATTTGGCTGTAATGTCTTTTTCTATACAAATAGGAAAATAAATTTGTTTAGTCTCAAGTAAAAACCTTAAGCAGCACATGAAGAAAGGAGAATAGAAATAAAACCTATTATTATTAAGTGCTATTTGTGAAAATAATATGTTGTTGATCTCTTTAATTACTAAAAATACTAATTTGTGAAAATGTCTCTTGGGCACTGGAGGACAATTAAGATGGCAACTGGAATTATGAGTTGCATTGATTCTCATTTTTGAAAACATTTATTTCCTCTATTCTCTTTAGCAGTACAGTAGAGTCAGAGGAAAATGTTCAGCTCAGATGACTTAGGAATTATTTCTAGCATTGAGGTGTCTCACTAAATAAGAACATCCAGGTTGTAAAACAATGTGGCTGAGTATTCCATTTGCTGTGTTCAGAAATGCACATTCACTCACAAAACTTAGAGGTGTCAAATTCAGCACAACCTAGGAAAGATCACAGAGTCGTAGAATTGTAGCAATGGGGGACGCAGACCCCCTTGTGTATGTGAAGGAAATCTCTTTATCATAGAAAACACCTTTCTTATATACCTTTCATTTCCTCTGGACATAACCAAAACTTAACAAAGGAATAGCACCTATTGGCTGCTCAGTTGCAGTGCTGCAGTCCATGCATCTCACTACCCAATTAGCTTCCCACTCACATATTGTCCACACATCTCTCCCCACAATTGCCTCAGGGCTTTCTGGTAAACATTAACAACTTTAACAAACACAACGCCATATCCCATATAGAATGGCCAGTGTTGGAAAGGACCCTCAAGATCATCTCTATCCAACTCCCCTGCTGTGGGCAGGGCCACCTTGCACATGACTAGGTTTCTCAGAACTGCATCCAAGCTGGCCTTCCAGGGATGGGGCATCCACAACTACTCTGGGCAACCTGTTCCTGTACCTCACCACCCCCACAGTAAACAATTTTTTTCCTAATATCTAATATTTTACTTTGAAGATATTTCCTCTTGTCCTGTCACTTTATGTCCGTGTAAATAGTCTCCCTCCACCTTTCTTTTAGGCTCCCTTCAGGTCCTGAAAGGATATCTTCAGGTTTCAGAAGTAAAACTATTTCTACAATCTCCTTATTGTCAGGGCTACTGAATTTTCATTCTTCTGATGCCTCAGGTTCATATCCCTGTATGTCACAAGTAACAGTGATTATGAATGAAAAGTATGACTTCATCTAAAATGTTCAAAGAAAAATGATAGAAAAACTATGTATGGATAAAGTCCTCAGGACTATACAGGATTTGAATTGCAGAATTTTTATATTACAAATTTAACAAAATTGAATAAATAGAAGATGTTGTTGGAGATTGCAGTGCTATTTAGGAAAAAACGGCATGAATCCAATGTGATTAATCCAATGTGATTACAAACAAGAAAAGCCCTAAAAAATGGGTACTTTGTTACTGTTCCTGAGACTCAGGTATCTTGACACACCTAGCTGAATGAACGATTCATGGAAGATCACTGCTATCCCTGGTCTTGTATTAGGGATACATTAACCCCCAAGTTTAGACAGAAAAAATATAATTTCTCTGTCTGTTTTTGAGAAAATGCAGCAAATGTAGGGAAATATCATGTTAAGGGCAAGAAAAGCATCCTTTATTGAAGAAAAAAAATTCAGTGATAGGCAACTCTTTCATTTCTGGGTACATTTTTCCAACTCTCCAGGCTTTGTCCTTCAGCCCACCTAGGAAACAGTTAAAACTTCAGGCTATAAGGGAACAGTCAGATTTCATACAGAGATGTTTCATTGTGAATGACACAGCAATATATAAGCATAATTTTTTTCATAGTGGGCATGTACTGCTCTGTCTTTAGAGAGACTTTTTTTAATTTGGAACATAAATTAAATTAAATATTTATGCCATAGCTGTCAAAAGAATGACAAATAGGACTGGCAAACAATTTTCTTAATGAAGTTCAATCACTGTAATGCACACTGTTGTCAAAGCGTAAGTGCAAGTTACTTTTTTCTTTAAAAGTTTTTCTTTGTTTTTTTCCTGAAAGTCATGTCAGAAAAAAATGATAGTTTGAAATGTGATTTATTCAGAGCATAATCCTGTGCTCAGCTAAAGTGAATAGGATTTCTTTTCCCTTTGTCAGCATCAGCAGCTAGTGAGTTCTTGGGGCTATTTATTTATGTTTACTAGTTGGTTTTGAGGAAGGTAGTTTGATTAACATATATATTTTAAGCACAAAGAGATTCACCAACGCAAAAAGGAGATATCTTTTTTTCTTATTTATTTAACTGCAAATATCCAAAGGAAATGGGCAATAACCTAAGCATAGTCAACCACAGTACCTCAATAACCTGTTTATTTTACACAGGTACAAAACTACCTTGGCCATCAGCAGGCAGAACAAAAAGTTGGGTATTCTGAAACGCAGTTTTTCAGTTACAGAGAAATACTCTAAGAATTTTAAGAACCTGATTTTTAGCCCAGCTTGTGTAATTTCTGTTTCCCACACTTCCAGCTTCTCTTCCTCTCAACATCATTTTAATACCTACTAAGAGAGATTGGTAACACTTGGCAGGACCAGAGCTAAATGGCCTCATGCAATTTCTTGGAAGTATGTAGAAAAATTGCTGAAATACCTGAACTCCTAGGTCAGTGGCAAATTCCCGAAAAGCAGCTTACAGTAGTGCCACAAAATGTAATTTTAATATTACTTTCTATGTCAAGTCTCCTTAGCATTATCAACTCAGTTTAATAACATTTTCCAAATCTTTTCTTAATGAACTCGTGCCATGTGAATAAGGCTGGATTATATGGTTAAGAACAAATGACTGGCCTAGTTTAAAATAAAAAAAAAAATTGGATAAATACATTCCAACTGCATGCCTTTCTGGTCTTTGTTTCCTTGATGACCCCCAGTTATCTCTTCTTTGTGCCTTGATTCCCCCATTTTTAAACAACTTCAATGTCTTGTTTGACACAGTTTGATCAATAATACTAGTAGCTTACATTCACTTTTGAAGGTCTTCAAATTCCAGTAAAAATATTGAAAGAGAAGTAAAAAGTACTGATCTACATTCAAGTCTAACTGTGAAATCTCCCAGTACATTTTAGTCCACTCACTGCAATATTATATCTATAACAAAATCTCTCATGTATGCACAGTGTGATTTCAGTTGGCTCTTGATGAAACAACCCCTGAGCTGACTGAGACCATGGGAAATAAAAACAGATACATTAAACCTACAAAGCCAACCACCAATTGGTCTAAATTATCACCACTGAATCTCTTCTGCTGGAAATAACTGGAGTCCACATTTTCAACCTGCTCTGTTGTCTGATTCATCATAATACAATGCCAGTCAGAACAGTATTTCTACAGACGAAAATCCTGAGTCCTAGACCTCAAATATCAGCTGGAATAATGAAGACAGCCCATTTTTTAATGACCAAACACATATATTGCAGCATGAATTGTTGTCAATTATTTTTCATAGAATATCGAACACTACTTTCAAAGGTCAATATAAAGTTTGCAGAATACAACATATTTGCCTTACCAAAAGAAAGAGAAAATTTCCAGAGAAAATTCCACGTATAGCCTTTTCTCTCAACCATAGAAAAAGTCAGAAACCTTCTGAAATCTGCTGAAGAACATATGGAGGAGATGCCTTAGGCAAATATTAGGGAAAACATACATGTGAGTAGAATGAAGACCATCAACATATTGTTGCTTGCCTCTCTTAATTTTTTCCTTTTTGGGGGAATTCATGAAATCTGCTACCTATGAAAACTTGTCATTTTTTGGTGCTAAAATGCCCTTTAGACTGATGAGTACTGGAGGTTCTGTACTGTACTAATGATCAGTCACTTCTTAAGCATTCCAAAAGGGTTCTATGTTTTGGGTGAATTACTTCCTTCTGTTGGACCATTTAAAGCTTATTTAGAAATTAAATCACATGTTTCACAACTGTCTTAGAAATCCAAGGCACCATAGCCTTCCTAATAAGGTTGCATATTGATATATACATACTTATTTAAATTCCTGTGGTCTGCATATTTTGCTTTCCATGCTCAGCAATACTTATATAAAAGGGAGGTCTTAATAGAGTCAGTCCAGCATAAGAACAGGGCAGGCATCTGAATGTGAAATTTTGAGCAAGTACCTGCATTTTCATATATAAAGATATCACACTGCATGAGAACACATCTGCTAATGATTCAGTAAGTTTCAATGATCACTTCATTTGATATCACAGGTGAATAAATGAAGGTTTTACTCAGCTTTGATGTCTTATACCTTCACTGGGAGCACTGGGTAAACTTGAAGAGATTATAAGTACATTTAGAAATTCAGTATAATATGAAATAGTGTTGATGGATTTGTGGGTATTTTTTCTCTTCTGGGGTATTGCTCTCTCTGCCAATGCAGTGAGATCTGCTTATCTAATCAGATTCATGATTCATACATCTGCAATCTAGCAGCAACACTAGAATTAGTTTGCAACTTCAGCTTTTCTTCCCTCCTTTGAATAATAGGTATAATACAGAAATTTAAATTGGCTTTTTTTGTGATCTATATATCTTCAGACATACCATCCCTTGAGATGGATCAACCCTTGTTTTTCATCAGACATATGGCAATTTTGAAAAATGGGCTTAAAGAGACAGAGGCAAAGACAGCTTTGTGAAACAAGCCATGAGAGTCCCAGATCTGAGACCTGTGGTTTCCCTGGACCAACCTGAATATAGTTTAACATTTCTCTGGTAAACACACTTAGCCAAGTCAACAGAACTGAACAGTCAGTCACCTGAAAGCCCAGTCTTAAGCAAATACTGTAATGCCTGCTTTAGGATATCCATTTGCACTAACACTTACAGATTGTAATAAAATGGGAAGCAGGTTATTATTCAGTTTCCCAACCCTGCCAGTAATTTCTGCCACAACCCTGTTTTCCTTTACTAGGACATAACAGAGTCAATGAACCCTGTGCATGCTCAGAGAACTTGACCACCCTTGTCCTAGACAAAAGAGAGCACAAGCTTGGGAATAATTACTCCCAGGACATAGACCTAAACAAGGTTTATGCACAGTGTCCTGGAAGCAGCTGATGTCTTGTACTGATGTGAGGATACTGCCACCTTTTCTGTAAAGAGGAGAGGTTTCTTGTGTGTTTAGTGCACAGTCACTTATATCATCTCTGGCCTGTATCTACTGACCTGTCTTTCAAGGAAAGAAAAGTGTTCGAGACTGCTAGTGGAAGCAATGTCTGGCCTCTCTTCCAGCAATTAGATGTCATACTTATAAAAGTATGGGGGGAGAGAGAGTCCAGAGGTCCAAAAGCTCTTGAGAAATATGTTCTCAGAGCAGAGGATGGAAGCACCAGCACTGAAAATGGAGATAAGTAATAATGAGTTTTACATTTTTGAGCTTTTCAGACAATGAAGAAGTGGACAAGATTTAGTCCACTACTGAATTAAGATAACAAAAAGCTGGAAGAAACTCTCTTTGATTTTCTTCTTGCTGAATAGAAAATCATCGTTACTCTATTGTCACCACACTTGCTCTAGAAAAGCTGTCACAAGCCTGTAAGTAGATTTCCATTTCAAAACATATCTAAGCCCTATTAGGCACAATGTGTGATCAGGGCTGGTACAGAGACCATTAAAATGAGGCCAGGTCAACTGCACACCTCTACTCCAAAAGCATGAAAAAGCTCCAGTCAGGAAGAGGAGTCCAGGAAAAGAATAAAACACACCATATTATGACCTTGACAGAGATCATTTGGATTTGCAGTGATGGTAGAATTTGACCCAAAGTAACTTAACACCAATTATACAGGATCATCAATTCAAGAAGCTTTTTTTTTTTTAATATTAATACTTGATTAAATGAGCAATTCTTGAACAAAATATTCAATCCTGTGAGAAGGCAGAAGAAGTGATTGAAAAATTAAAGGCATAAAAATGGCTTACCAAGGATTTTTCATATGGCTATAGATTAAAGTAGAAGGTAACAAGAGGGCTTTGAAGGATATGTTAAAAAGCCATGTCAGTTGCACTCCAGAGAATGAGAGAAAAAGTGGTGACAGAATGAAAATGGAGAGAAAAAAAAAGATGATGCATCACTGGCAGAGTATATTTTTTTGGGTTTTGGTAGGATTTGGAGTTTTTATTAAAAAATAAAAACCACAAAAAAACCCAGTTATTTTATTATTATATTAATAACCTAGTTTAAATGTTAATGTTTGAGTACATATCTCCTCACGCAAGATATAATTCATTATAATTACAGCAACAGTCATACATATATGGGAAATCACCCCTTAAATCAATAAATCAGTTTCTAGTAAAAATAGTACAGCCATTATAAAAAGCATGAGAGAAGAGATTCGTTTGACAGTCAAGATACAAACACTTTCTTTGCAATTCAGTGTTTGATGATTATCAGAACATGCAAGATTTTCCAAAGTTATATTTCATCAATAGTGGTCATACACATTCAAACTGGAAAAAATGTTTACCTTCCATGACAGTATTACTAGCAAACAATATAAAATCATATCAGTGTCACTAGAAAAAGCCATTTTTTATCTTATGAGGTTAAACTGTCATACTTTTTTCACTTTCTCCTCCTCTCTAAACTAAGACACATTTCTTTGGCTTGTAGATCTCTGTATTTATTTTTAATAATAAAAGCGTGTATCACAGTAAACATTCAATTTATCATTATATACCTTAAGAAATAATTAATTAGTAAAATTCCATATATTGTTTGTTACTCTTTAAATTAAATTCATGTCTCTTTTTTCCAAATGCACTAACACTGTATATATCATATTAATGACTATGACATGACCTTGACAGTTGTCATGCCAGGCTCAAGACATATACCAGTATCTAAACATCATGCTACCCACAAAAACAAAACAAAAAACCAAAACCAAACAACAACAACACCACCACCACCAAAGGAGGGGGGGGAAAGCCCATTAATGAAATATTGTGGTAGGTAGAAATAATTTAAAAGACTAACTGATCTTGTTTTAATTGAATAACAGAAGTGGTTCTCAACTGAAATAATCTAAAAACATACAGTTTATCTTTATGAGTATTTCAAGTCTTTATGGGTATTACAGTTCTTAGTTCCAGTTCTTGAGGCTGTATACTCCCCTTCAGTGGGAGTGCAGACATGATTGCTGACACCCTGAGGCCTCTGTGAACAGCTGATCTTTAGCCACAGCAATAATGAAAAAGTGAGATATTCAGCAGAGCCCTGACTCAATGTGCAAGGCAGAAGCAACACAAGCCTCCTCACATGTCAAGACTATGTCTTCTCATTAGATATAACATCACTAGTTGTAATTAAGACCTAGGAGAAAATAAAATAACTGTTAATGCAATCTTTCATATAATTCAGATCATTTGCTAACCATTAATAAGGAATTTAATGAGGTTTGTCTTGAAAGACAGTAACTACAATCACCTCAAAAATACCAGCTCAACATTAAATCTATGCAAAAATTACCAAGTCAATCATATCCAAACAGAAGCAGCATCTTTTTTTTCTCCTTTTTATGAACAGTTCTGTCATCATGTTCTGCAACCTTTAATCCATTACCGCTAACACAGAGCATGAGAAAATAAAAAAAAAAAAAAGGTTAGGTGTAAAAAACCATCTCTTTGTTGAGGACTGTTGATAATAGACTTAGCACCCATTTTAAATTATAACATTTCAGACCAGCATTCTAAGATGCATTTTTCTTATTGCTTAAATACCCAGGGATCCATGATCAACATTTCACATGACACAGAAAACTATTTGCAGTACTAATATACAATCAAAAAGGTTGGGAAATCAGTACCAAAGTTCAGTACTTGACTTATTTTGATGTCATTCAAATTCTCTCATTGTGGTAGTGTGTTTTTCTTTAATATAGGAATGTACTACAATTTCTTTAATGAATCGTTTCTAGTTTACCATGTTAGTTTCTTTGGTCCAGATTTTCTCCTCCCTTTCCCAGTTGTCCATCACTCCCTGCCCTCTGCCCCACCTCCTAATGTTGTCAACCCCCAGCCAACCCCACCTTCAAGTCTAGAATTTTCCATGTTCCTTGCCTCACTATTGGTTCTCTCAAGTTGTATCCTCCCCTTGTTTTCCCCCATTGGTTGTAGTTCTGTAAGTCCCTCTAGCTCCTCCCGGATCCAATCCCTATTGGTTGAAGAATTGTATCCTCGCCTAGTACCTCTGCTGTTTAAAAGGCTGTGTAGAGTCTGTGTAGAGGCTCTGTGTTATGGGGGTTTTGTCGCCGGCACTTTCAGGGAATAAACTGCCTTGGAAACCACTTGAGAGCTCTCTCCCTGTTCTTTGCTCCAGTCCTTGGTGCGGATACACCAGTGGTGTAGAGAGCAGCCTCGCTTTGCAGGAATCAGTAATGAGTGCAAATATTTCCATGTGAGAAAAGATTAAACTGCTTTATCGGTTTCGCTCAAGTCCGTACAGGAGCTGTATGATTAGGTGTTTGCAATCAGGGTCTCTAAGGGTCTTTAAGTTGCTGTTAGTGAACAGCTGTTAACCTATTCACACAAAATTAGTTCATAGTGGGCATTTGCTAATAGCATAAAAGTCACACTAAAATGAGCAAATACAGTTGTTTGATGGCCATCTGAGAAGCCCATGGTGGGACAGCTATTTGTGACACATACAACGTATTCTAGTGCAATAAATGCCGGATAAATTATGACAATGGCAACTTCTCTATTTTTGCAATAAAAGGCACTAGAAAAGAAGAAATTTTTTTGCAGAACTGTGATTGTCAAGAGGAGAATACAGCTGCCTTGACAACTGTGGCATTAAGTTCTGTGCTCATTATATTTCTGTCGGAATCCAAGCTCCAAATTTAAAAACTATATGGTAATTTTCCCTTTCTCAACAAATATATGTGCTTTTCCTGGAACTCAGTAAATGGAGCAATTTTAATCTGCATGTATAATAATCTGTCTGCAAGACCACAGTGCAGAGACTAAAACTTATGAATGTTAAGTAAACAAAAGAGGCTGGTAAGAAGGAATGCACACGCACCAGATAAGGAGTTAATGATCTGAGGAAATATGGCATTGTTCCTGTTATAGCTTTGAAATGCGTTTTTTATTACTCTCTACTCTGCAGACATCTCAGTATGATGCTGTGATGCTTTTGCATCAACGGGTGATTCAGATTTTATTTGATTATGAAATAGCACACTCTGCTAGGCACTAGTGCTGTGCCTGGCTGCCCAGAGCAGTGCCCAAACAGGTAATGCAAGCTCAGTGGTCCAGAAAGTCAATTAACAGATAGGTCTTTCATGATCGTTTTCATCTACAACCAGATCTGTGTTTCTTAGGGCTATGGAGATTAATCAAACACCCAAATTTCAATATTAGTTATTTACTGGTAAATTCTCTGTCTTAGCAAGGTGAAAAGTGACAAATTTTACACTGAAAAACTATGGTATAAGTGAATTTTTAAATTTAACGAATTACATAAGAACATTCATTTAAAAGCCGAATAATATAACTAACTATAGTGTTACGTACTATAACTCTTTCAATATAGAATAACAAATGAGCTCTAAGCATAACACAAGTAATCAAATCAAATTTACCTACTAATTTACACAAGTAATCAAATCAAATTTACCTACTAACTATTTAACAGAATGGTAGTACAGTGACTCATATGACTGATAGGAAGGAACTGTGTTGGTAATCAATAATTTAGTATTGCAGGAGGACTTCCAGGTTTTGAGATGAAGAAAAGCACAGTCATGTAATTCTATCATATATTAAGGTTTCCTATTCCTAAATGCTTTTCATACCTGTGTTCTATCCCTGTCTAGATTGGATCATATTTAAAAGTAGGTGCTACTGTGACTGATCCACCTCATTAGCCAACATCCCATCTTCAGCAGTTGGTGCTGTGGAATATCTCTATCTGTTCCACTGACAAATCACAGCTAGGGACACCCTGATGCACAGACCACAGCTCATTTCCAAAGTCCACCCAAAACCCACTGAACCTAATTGCAATTTTTTGCAGCTCAGGTGAATGATAGGCCTGAATTGAGACAAAGCAGGGTAAGAATAAAGATAATTGTTTGTACTTGTGTGGTTGTTTGTATTAATAGACCTACAATAAGTGCTTTCCTTTACACAATTGCATGAACAACATGATGTTTATTGTACAGAAAGACAACAACTCAGAAGTTGCAAGAATTTAATTTGTCTTAAATTCCATATAAATAATGTCGAAAGGTAATTACCAGAAAGAAGCTGACATCAATCTTTAAATAATTTTTAAAACATCCAAATGATGATTCTAAGAAGACACAGAAGTATTAAAAGCATAAAAAGTATTTACAGGCCATAGTATAAGGCAGAAGCAGAAAAAGTGAAGGAAAACTACAAAAAAAATCTTTAAAAATATCCTGGCCAACCTCCAGATTTAACTACAACAATGGAAGAAACATGGTGAAAACATAATTGGAAAGGAAAATAGATTATAATACACAATTTGGGAAAGAAATGTCAATTGGCAGAAAAAAATTCATAGGAGATAATGACCAAGAAAAGAAAAGGGAAAGATCAAAACATTTTCAAAGGTCTTTTAATCCTTCAGAAGACAAAGGTCCTCAAAACTGAAAGCATATCTAAGATAAGTAGATATTTTGATTAAAGATATCATTAATTACACATTGAATAGTAGATTCCCTGTGACACTATTTTGCTAAAAACTGACTCATGCCAGCTGTAGGTATAGTGTAGGAGGAACAGTTGAAAAGGTGAAGTTATTTTCTCAAGCACTCTTGAGTGTGATCTTTTAATTTTGCAGTTTCCTCTCTACAAAGCTTGTATATGAAGCACTCTCTTTCCCACTCCCACTGGCATGATGCTCAGGGTTTCTTTTCATTATCGAAGGCAAACCCCTCCCCTGTCTAGATTCTACTACTCTCCTCCCATGGTTTTTGCTGTAGCACCTCTACTGAAACAACAATAAAGACTGTGCTACAGGCCAGATTAGTTCAGAAACATCAGTAATTGTGCTTCAAATACATCTGTGACATAGGAATTGCAACCCGTGTCTTGCAAAGTAAGATGAATTACATATTTAGTTATTTGCTGTGTTCATATTTACTCCCATGACAGAAGAATAGCATACAGAATTGTGAAGACAGGCTGTCCTGTGAAGAGCGGCTGTGGTGGTGCATTTTGTTCATGTTTGTATTATGTTCATAATCTGCCTGATAATGGTTTTCTGTAATGGTTCCTTCTGTGTAACCCCCCATGTTCCTCCCTATATGGTTTTACCCCAGTTACAGTTATCTGTCCATCATCTGTTATATAACCCTCTGGTCCTGTCTGTCACTCTGGGGCCTCTCCCTGAGTCCAGAAAGTTCCAGGGAAGGCATCGAGTGATTGGGCTGGATCCAGGCTTCCCAGCCCTCAGGGTCTCTCTGAGTCTGGTGTCCCAAGGTGAGGACTCCACATCTGGAGCACCAATAAACTCGTTCTGGATTTACCCCTCGAGAGTCCCTCCTTTCATTCCTCCTGCCACAGCTACGCTTCGCTCCTGGCAAGCCAAGACCACTGTATTGCTGTGGTGCCAGGGCTGGCTGGATTCAGCAACACGGGCCCCGCCGCAACCAGCTAGAAGAATTGAGGCCGTACAGTCCGGAGAAAAGAAAGCTTTAACACCTTCCTGTACCTAAACTGGACTACGAGAAGGCTGGGGAGGAGCTTTTTACGAGGGTATGCAGTAATGGAACAAGAGGAATGGCTTCAAACTGACAGAGCAGTACAATTAGACTGTATGTAAGGAAGAAATTCTTCACTGTATGGGTGATGAGGCGCTGGTACAGGTTGCTCAGAGAAGTTATGGGATGCCCTGTGCCTGGAGCTGTTCAAGTCCAGGCTGTGTGAGGCTCTCAGCAACCTGGCCTAGAGCAGGGTGACCCTACCCATGCCCCTGGCCAGGGGGCTGGAACTGGATGACCTTTAAGAGTAATTCCAGCCCAAGCCCATCTTTATTTCTATGATCTTGAGAGGCTGAAAGTTCGAGAGACACATCTAGAAACTTACATATCAGACCTAAAACTAAAAGTGCCTTTTATGTTGCTATATAAAGAGGCCTAAGAAATTTAGTCAATTTTGTTCCTATTCCCTTCAAAAGTAGTGGATGAGTCTCTGTCCTGCAGTGACTATGATGCCTCTGTATCCCCAGTCTTCTGTTCTGTGTGTGCTACATGTTGTGTTCTGTACTTTTAAGAGTGGTTCTGAGGGTGAGTAGGGAAAGAGAGCATGCACAGTTTTGTTCTGAAAAGTCTTTACTCCTCCACTCCTCTCTTCTTGCTCGGGACTGTGTGTTCATCGGCCAGAGAGAGGGTCTTTTTTTTCTTTTAGTTAGTTTAGCTAGCTGAGGCAAAAAATCTTCCTGGACTGGTTTTTTTTTTTCCTTTTCTTGGGGATTGTTCAAATCTGCTCTGAACTGAAAACTCAGGGGAGGACCAGGATTTGGCACTCATGGCCCACCAGGGCCTGGACCTTGGCATTTTCCAGCACCAAAGGGACTGGGGCTGATAAGAGACTGAGAGAGCTGAGCTAATTCCTGGCAAGGACTTCCTCAGTTTTGTCATCTCTCTTCGGAGCAGCAGCAAGAGGTTTTATTTATTGTTTCTTTCATTTTTTTTTTTTTCATTCCTCATGCTTGTGTGCATTTTTTTGTTAAAGAAATAGTTTTTTCCACTTTTCTCTGAGGAAATTCTTTTCTCCGGACCAGTTGGGGGGAGGGGCCATTTGGGTTTTGCTCTCCAGAGGAACTCCATTTGGAGGTTTCCTCCCAAATTTGCCCTAAACCAGGACAATCTCTCTCTGCTACCCCAAATAACCAAAACAACTCTACATTCATCTAAAATGCAAGAAACCCTATGTAACTCAACATTATGTTCTGTTTTCCTTTGGTCTGACATCTTACAGAAAACCACAAAAACCTGGAAGAACATTACAATTGTGGTTTAAAAAACTGCAAAAAAAACCCCACTATGTGTACATTTCTATAGAGTGGAAAACTAGATAATTTTCTTTTAAATTAGTGAAAACTGTTATATATAAGAAATGCTTAATTACCATATTTTTTATGAGAACAGGGGTTTACAATTGCAGCTTGAAATCTATAAAGGTATTACAATTGGAATTTCTGAGGCTCAGAGTACTGACAAAGAAACTTAGAAACTCCACTTCTCTTAATAGATAGATGATAAATGATGTGAAATTGTCGGGACATTACCCCAGTTAGCACCCAAGCTCCAGCAGCTGCTCCCTCAATCCCCCACCAAGTGAGGACTGGGGAGAGAATCAAGAGAGTAAAGGCCAGAGATGTCATGGGTTGAGATAAAAAGTTTAATAAGAAAAGCAAAAGCCAGATGTGTAGACAAAGCAAAACAGGGAATTTCACAGTTTCCCATGGGAAGGCAAGTTCAGCCATCTCCAGGAGAGCCGGGTCCTATTAGCTATAATGGTGATTTGGGCAGACAAACATCCTCACTCCAAATGTGGCCCCTTCCTTCTTCTTCTCCCCGCTTTATGTACTGAGCATGGTGTCCCATGGTCTGGAATGTCCCTTTGGTGAGTTGGGATCACCTGTCCCAGCTGTGTCTCCTCTCAGCCTCCCATGCACCCCCAAACTCCCCACCACTGTGGTAGGACAAAAAACAGAGATGGCCTTGGCTCTCTGTAGGTCCTGCATAGCAATAACAAAAAACATCTATTATCAACTAAAACATCTAGTTATCAACACTGTGTTCGGCACAAGTCCAAAATACAGCCCTACAATAGTCACTGTGAAGATAATTAGCTCTACCTCAGCCAAAACCAGCACAGAAACACAATGTTTCATAAATGTGTTCTGCATTACCCATAAAATTAATATTTTCTCCTATTTTTTTATGTCCTTCTGGTGACTCTTTACAAGATTCAAGTGTTGAATTTATCTCTCCTCTAGATTTTATGCTGTAACTCAACAACTATTCCCCTAACAATTCAAAGCCTGTAAAAGAGGTAGGTGATAAATTCCCTAGAATGGAAAATAAATTAGGGACTTAATAAGGTATGCCATTCTCTTTTCAACATTTTTTGTCATTTCACAGTGTCTGATTTCTCATTATCAGTCAAATACAGGTTATACAAGACTAAGTCTCACAGATGAGGAAAATGTTTCAGCTCTCAGACTAGAAAAAAACTTCAGGCATTCAGAACTGGTACTGAAAATTAAATTGCATAGTTTTCAAACATGAATGAAGAAAAAGAAATTTAGGGATGACAAAATATATTCTACTGCAGACTCTTAGGGGACTGTTTTTAATTGTCATTCTGTGAAAGCAAACTAATTTCAAAGCTCACATTTTTTGAAAGCAAGCTACTACTACTAAATAGTAAACTTGGTAAACTAAGTAAAAAGTAAACTAAGACTAAAAATCTTAGGAAACTGTTTTTAATTGTCGTTTTGTGAAAGCAGACTACTGTCACTAAAGAGGTAATAGGAGAAAAACGAGGTGAAATCAGATAGTAGAGAAAAGAGAAATGCTGAGAGAATCCCAGAAACCTATGACCGAAATATTTGAAAGAGGGGAAAGGCAAATTAGAAGGGTGACTTTGGGAGAAAATGAGTACTTCTTATTCACATACTTAGCTACTTGAACAGAGAGAAATGTAGAATGAGTTCTCCAGGCTTTTGCTTTTTTAGCAAAAGCCATCAGGTTCTAAAGAACTTGGTCACTGCCAATGAGATTGTAATACTCCATCTAACCCTGATATCCCTCTCAGAT
Source organism: Sylvia atricapilla (assembly GCF_009819655.1). Lineage (NCBI taxonomy): Eukaryota > Metazoa > Chordata > Aves > Passeriformes > Sylviidae > Sylvia > Sylvia atricapilla. Next base: position 48,580,497 of record NC_089174.1, on the reverse strand, counting down.
GGGCCAGGACAGAGTGAGGGCTGGGACAAAAGGACCCACACACAACTGAGCCAGGAACACTGGGACTCTGCCCACCTCGCAGCAATGCCTGTGGAGCTGGGAGAAACTGTGTGGAGAGGCTGAGCAAAGTGAGACAGATCAGAGATAAAGGGAAGATTTTTTTTTTCCCCCATGAAGGAAGTGGAAATAGGTCTGAATCTTTCCTTCCAGCCCTCACAGGATGAAGTCCTGAGCCTGGGTCTTACCCTATGGCTGAGCTTGCTCCAGGCAGTGGTCAGGCTGGAACTTCACAAGGTCCTGAGTTATCCAGTGGCACTGTGTTGAAGGCCACTAGCAGGAAGCAGGACTAAGAAACATGTATTTCATGCTTAATAAGGAAATAGCTAAGGGACTCTCAACTGAATTATTTCCAAAATTGATGTTTGCTGACTGAAGAGGACAGAGAAAGAGCAGTTCAGTTTTTCAGGAATTTTTTGTGACCATGGTGCAAACTCGAAAAATCAAGAGTTAAAGTGAAAATTGCCAGCTGGATATTAAATTGGATGTATGTAGGGAGGAAGTACATCTGAAGCAAGGAATAACATTTCTCTAATCCATCAAGAAGGTGAACAAATGTTTGAGCATCTTCATGAATCTGAACTAGCCACGCTTAGGTCAACTGATTAGAATTTTTTCATCTTTGTAACCCTACCAACAGTCAGTACTCAGTAACATTATGGGATCAAAAGGTTTGGAGTATCAGAATTAAAAATATATTATGGAAGTGGATGAAGTTCTCCTAAAACTGGAATAGAATTCAGCAAAATGGTTTAAGCCAGAGAAAGAGAATGTAGAGATAAGCATAAAACTGGTAGGAAGATTGAAAATATGCTCAAGTGACCTTGCAGCTGGAAAAAGACCT